>NC_085859.1:51180468-51197968 GCF_034702125.1 Engraulis encrasicolus | reverse complement strand
GCCAGACAGGCCAGAGAAGAATAGCCAGAGGATGGACAGACAGAGGAGAGAATGGTACAGAGTGAAGACAGGAAGAGAGGGATAGAGGATGAGAGCGAGGGCAAAGAAGGTTAAATAAGTTTCCTGGTACATCTCATTTTAGAAGCAACTCTAATTTAATAATAGTCATGCCGTGCACAAAACTCTATATTCTTTCTTTTCTTTTTTCTTTCTTTCTTTCTTTCTTTCTTTCTTTCTTTCTTTCTTTCTTTCTTTCTTTCTTTCTTTCTTTCTTTCTTTCTTTCTTTCTTTCTTTCTTTCTGTTTCAGTCTGAAGCACAATGGAGGTACAGTGAGTGTCCAGGCGAAAGGTATAATCAATGTGCCTTCTCATCTGTTAAATGGCTGCTTTGAAGCGGAGTGCAAATAAGGTTATTTCCTCTCCATTAGAGGCTCATCCCAAATGTAGCCGTTTGGATGAAAAAGAAATAAAAAGAGGCCAGGACCCCGCCACACACCATATGCTACCAAGTTGCCTTAAAAGCGGGACATGTAATACGGCGAAGAAAAGTCACCTTTTGTGCTTTTTTCCCTCCTCTTTTTTGCTTTTTCACTTGGGTCTCTACTGTTCCAATGAACTTGCAAAATAAAACTATCCAACCATTCTCTGGAAGTCAGTAGAAGTGTCAAAATTAATGTTCTACGTCTCAGTTCCGCCATCACTTGGAAAGATGAATGTTTGTTCAAACTTTTTGTAGTATTAGTTTTATTATAGTCATGGTTTTGTTTGTCCCTCGGTTCCCTAAATGTAGGAAGCTATAGACACATGGTAGAAGTTGAGTAAGTAACAATCGCAGGGCATGGGACAACACCACCATACAGCAACCGACTGACCCTACATCACCTATGCTGAAGGATGTACCAGCAGACCTAAACAACACATTCTGAAAGGTTCAAAAAGCATTTTGGAATACAACTTGTCAAACTTTCTTTGCGTGACCTTGCCGTTTTGGAAAACATGTGTGCTTTTATCGCTTTTATCACATTGAAAATATTTACACGTGATGTACAGTTTCTTTGGGTACAGTGCAATGCAATCCCTGGGGTGAGGTGGGGTTAGATGCCTTGCATCTTCTAGGACACCCACATCCTTCCTATTGATACAGCACTCAAACTTGCAACCCTCTACCATGCCCTTGGTAAAGGCCAGACAACAGAAACAGCATTTTTATCTCTGTGTATCCCATGGAAAATAAAGAGACTTTAATGAACACAACTGCCTTGACTCAGAGACGAGTACTTTGTATTCAGTTTATCAGTCAATGCAGCCATAAAAGCAATAACCACATGCACCTCTTCCACACGGAGAAAAGTCTTTAGAGCCCCCGCTATTTTGTCTTATGTCGATGCAAACCCCATAATCTTGAGGCAACCTCTCTAAGCATAGTGAGGTCACATTTGTCAACTTGAGGAACATGAGTGTTATAGCCCCTATTGCTACACTAGCTGATCCATTTGTTCCTCACTGTTTCCATAACCCATATACCAGCTCATAAAAAAGCAAACACACATTTGATTTAAATCCCAGTCAAAGCCCAAAATCCAAGGCCTTTTTGTTTCAGTGAAAAATGTTTGCACAGTAGGCGGAAAGACCGAGTGCACACACCAACGGCTTTGCTTAGTGCTAAGCTCATCTTGAGCTTGGGGTTACAGTAAGTACTGTAACTATACCTCTCTGTGTCTCTAGGTAACACTACAGTGTATAGGTGTAATGGAACGTTCTTTTGTGCTTTTGTGCTTCCCGACCTCCACCTTGGGGAAAGTGCAATAGAGCGATTAAACAAATTGGGGTTGCGAAGCACAAATTCTGAGAGGTTCGGTGTAGTTAGAATTTGTTAAACATCAATGTTCTTAGACATTTGTACTGCTCACAATTGTTGCAATAGAACACACGTACTATGGATGTCAGGAGAACTAGCTAGGGTTTACCTAATAGACTACCGAGTTGCAAAAGAATGCCATATATACAACGGATTATTAGCTCTGTCGAGAAATAGCAATTTTACGGGGAGTAAAAGAAATAGTTATACAAACATTTTTCCCATGAGGATGAATATAATAAGAATAGTAAAAAAGGTTTGTGAGGACATACTGTATGTTGCTGATTTAAAGCGATACAACTGTGATTACTGCACCTTACTCACAAAAATTACATATTACACTGTGCGTGTTATGTGGAGGGGAAGGGAAAGAAAAGGGACAGGCTCCAAGATAAAGTCATTTGAAAAAGGCCCCCCAACCCAATACATACAATGCATTGAGGACCCAATTCTGGGTCCCTTCTGTCCCTGGGCCCGGGACAGCTGATCTGCTCGTTCCCCCTTGCTTGTCGGCTTCCCTGTAAGGCACTACAGCAATACAGTACATCGCCATCCTACATGCCTGGCTGCCTCCATGCCTGGCTGCCTGCCTGGTCTCTCTCACACAAACATCTGGCCATCTGTGTGTGATGTGACGGAGGTCGGGCGGATGTGAACCAACACCACACCTTCCCTGCCGATTAGCGGTTGACTAGATTAGAGAGAGCATCGGCCCAGCCTGATTAGCGCCGGATGCTAAAACACCGCGAGCACCGCCACAGCTGTTGCTGTACGCTTAGCGTTATATATCAAACGGCATGATGCTAGTTCGAATTAGCGCTTCTGCACCAATGTAGATGAAGCACAGTGACATATTCAACACACATGAATAGGCGACACACGTATGCAAATACACACACATGCACACACACACATACACAAACACAAACACACCTATTTGGCCATGCTACAGGCACCTACGCTCAAACACACACAAACACACACACACACAGGAAATATGAGCATGTTCACATACACACACTTGCACAGACACACACACACACACACACACACACACACACACACACACACACACACACACACACACACACACGCACACACACACAGCACACACACACCACACACACACACACACACACACACACACACACACACACACACACACACACACACACACACACACACACACACACACACACACACACACACACACAGTCACCAAGTTGCAACTCCACTTCTGTCACCCTTGTTGTCCTCTGAGTCGGGGCTTTTTGCCCCGGGACGGCACCCTCGCTACTCTAGCTGACGGTAGACACACACATTCATCTCACTTCTGGGCGCGCCCTCCACCCCCTTCTTGTCACTGCGCCACTGGGTGAAAACATGAACATTAGCTCAGGCTACAGCGCGCAGCGCAGCGCGATGTGGTGCGGCGAGGAGCGCAGTAATTTGCCAACTCCGGCAGAAACAGAAAGAGACAGAGAGAGGAGTGCCGAGTAAGGGCAGGGTAGGCAGGGCACAGTGGAGGGGACACACACACATCACACATATGCACGCACACACGCACACACACGTGTGTATGTGTGTGTGTGTGAGTCTGTGTGTGTGTGTGTGTGTGTGTGTGTGTGTGTGTGTGTGTGTGTGTGTGTGTGTGTGTGTGTGTGTGTGTGTGTGTGTGTGTGTGTGTGTGTGTGTGTGTGTGTGTGTGTGTGTGTGTGTGTGCAACCCTGTCAGAAGTTGCAGGAGGGAGCCACCCACCAATGTTGCTGAAATGGCAAAGTGATCTGGATAAGGTAAGGAGAGGAGGTAGAAAGGATGGAAGGAATAGACGGAAAGGAAGGAAAGAGTAGAGGGAAGAATGGAAGGGAGGAAGCAAGGAAGGAAGGAGAGCAAAATATAGAAAAGTAATAGTAATACGAACATACTGTATATATAAACAATGCAGCTCTCTGTTCATCCCTGCAGCTGTAAGGGAAGTGACACGGAATATTGAGGCCGTTGTTCAACTCGGCTTACGACTACAACTTAGCGCATCTCTCTGAGATGGTCTACGACTACGAATATACGGTCATAAATGGCTTTTAAGAAACGATAGCATACCATTTTCCTCACAAACAGATTGTGTAAACATTGTCCCACTAATCACACACAACAGAATAAATAAACCCATAATTGTACTCCTCATTATATTCCGAACTGAGCAACTTAAGGCAAGCAAGGAGGGAGGATTTTTTTTCTCATGTAACTGTAACCCATGAAAACAATTTGCTGGCCAACCAAAACAAAACACAGAATTTGCACCAGTCAGCACAGCAGGAAGAAATGATCAAATGAGCCCGTCTCCCCTCGAGATGTCCCGATGATTATTTATTTATGCTCATTACTTTATATTGAAATTGGAAGAAGTGACACACACACAACTCATAACACATTAAATGATACCCATTCGTCTGTGTTTGTTCTGCCGTGGACCTAAAAACCCCAACACCCCCGAAGAACGAAACGAAACACCACATTATGCAAGCAATATTCACAATCCAATACAACTTCATTTGTTCCCTTATTGTTCATAAACATTATAAATTAGTGAGCAGGACCCCCGAGTCCCTAGCATACAGCATGAAGCAATGTAATACACATACTGCAGTGTACGGTAGCTTGCAGCTAAATGTGCTTCCACGTCCCTTTCCCCCAGTAGCATCAGTAGCATATCCTTATGTGACCACTGTGCCTTTAAACATGTATACACTAATTTGATATTCAACAACACACTGTAGGCCTAAAAGTCCAAGGCTCCATGCAGGATTGATTAACAATTCAATAAAAGAAAGTTTACTGCACACTTGTATGGCTTTGTTGATTTATTCAGAGCCAACAACGTGTTTCGCCCCTGTGCGTCAACATGTTCGCTCAGGCATTGGTATTACACACCAGGCACGTGCACTCCAATACGGCAGGGGAGGCACGGCCTCACCAGCTCCAGATAATGATGAGATGCAGTAAATGTGAATAATAGTAACAATAACAGCTATTGTTTTCGAGCATCTGCACCATAACTACCATTTGAGCAGTATTTAAACAGTTTCACTCATTTTCAATCATTTCCGTGGCCAAAATCGTAATATTTGCCCATTTCATGTCAAATTGCTCCGAATACGCTGAATTTGGGCCAACTCTGAACTGGCCTCACCCAGGGTTGCGCAATCCCTCGTTAACAAAGTTGCGCGCATGCGCATTGTTGCTCGTTCTGTGAATGCAACCTGGTAATATTGTATTAAACGTTTTTATACACTTAATAGAAGTATGTATGGTGTGCCCTCATTTCCTGATATTTTTTCAATATTTTTCTACGTGTGATTATCATTTTCTTTACTCTGGACGCTTTGGCTGGCATAACGCCCACTGAAATATACAATGGTGGTGAGGCGAGCAGTAGCCTGGCCGCAGACTCCTTCTGGTGTTGAGTCTTGCTGGACAGTTACGTCATAGCGAAATCTGAAGTTCACAATACAGTCAGTCGGTGTTGTTGGCTAGCTTGTTCACGTTGACTGCTACAAGTGGATTTCATAACGAAACTAAGAGCATTCTCAAAGTTGGATTTCCAAGGGGAAAAATATGTTATAAAGAATTGGAGGACCGACAGAGCTGAAGGGTTTTCTACTCAGGTGACCGGTCAGAATAACTACCCGATCATTTCCAAGTGAGTGGTACAACACTGCAGAAAATATTGTTGTTTCCCCTGTGTCTTGTTTGCAACCGGCGAGAATGTGTGGAAGACCATTCGCATGGGATTTTACGACTTAACAATTTACTAGGACTAAGGAGCCTCACGAAACACAAATCCTCGCGGCTACTCATATTCAATGCCAAATTGCTTTGGCCGTTTGGGGCGACGTTTGGGGCTTTGGATGAACAGCACCGGCTAAAGTAACGTTAGCATGCACAACGCCAAAGTAGAAGGAAAAGAGCGGCGCATGGACCTGATGCACGAGTTCAGGTAGGACCAATTTCCTATGTGTGTGAAGCCTGTGTTTGTGAGACCCGTGGGGAGGGAGAGAATCCGCCGTGATTCTTGTCCAGTGTGGTAGTTCTAGCTTTTGTGATGGGCACCGGATTCTCATGTGCCCGGTAACTTTTTGTAAACTGTTTTTGAGTACAGGGTACCGTTGAGGTAAATCAAATATACCCGTGTAACTACTAGACTCTGATTTAATTCCAAGGTGTAGGCATAACAGAAATGACAGTCCCAAAATATTTGGTGACCATATCGAAGCGTGTGTAATATCTGTTTACGTTGACATTCGCTTCCTGCCACACCTTTGTCCCACATCGCTTGCTGTAGCCTCGAACAAGTAGATGTAGGCCTACATTTGCACGAGAATCCAGTTCGTATCACGAAAGCTATCACACCGGTTTGTTCGCCGTGGTGCTCAGTGGTCTATATGACACCATGTTTTGAATCCTGTGTGTCTTGAGCATCGCCGTGATGCTCAGTCTACATTGCTGCTGCTGTGTGGTTTATGTGAGATCACTGTTTGAATCCTGTGTGTGTTGTGTGTGTGTGTGAGAGCAGTGGGCTGTGAAGGAGCTTACACTCTCCACTACTCTCCCCTCACCTACCCTCCTCTTCTCCCCCCTCCTTTTTTCTCCTCTCCTCTCCTCTCCTCTCCTCTCCTCTCCTCTCCTCTTCCTCTCCTCCTCCTTTTCCTCTCCCCTCTCCTCTCTTTTCCCATCCTCTCTCCTTCTCTCTTCTCCTCTCCTCTCCTCTCTCTCTCCTCTCCTTGAGCTCCTCTCCTCCTCCTCTCTCCACTCCTCCTCCTTTCTCCTCTCATCTCTTCTCCTCTCCTCTTCCTCCTCCTCCTCCTCCTCTCTCATCTCCTCTCTCCTCTTCTCTCCTCCTCTCCTCTCCCCTCCCCTTCTCTCCTCTCCTCTTCTCTCCTCTCCTCTCCACTACTCTCCTCTCCTCTGCTCTGCTGTCCAGATTGGTGCTGTGTGGTATATGTGAGACCACTGTTTGAATCCTGTGTGTGTGTGTGTGTGTGTGTGTGTGTGTGTGTGTGTGTGTGTGTGTGTGTGTGTGTGTGTGTGTGTGTGTGTGTGTGTGTGTGTGTGTGTGAGAGAGAGAGATCTAATAGCATTTTCTCTGCGGAAATGCAGTAAGCTTATGTCAAAATATGTAGGCCTACCTTATGTTAAGAAAGCTGCTATGACATATGGAACTTGTCGGTAGGCCTATTTGGCAATTATTTATTTGAAAATCTGATATTGAAAAAGTTGCCTCACCAGCCATAAATCCCAGCGCACGTTACTGTTACACACTGTATTACATAATACTGCACACTGTATTATATACAATGCAGCATATGTACTGTACATGCATGTCTCGTCTTCCATCTAGCCTGTCCTTAGCATGTACATTATTATTTAATATGCATACTGTACTGCATACAGAATAATGCACCTCCGAGTCTCCTCGACCCCTAGTAGCATGTCCTCATGTGACAGCACATACTCTACAGCAGTGATTCTCAAACTCTGGGCTGGGTCCACGGTGTTCCAAGTGGGCCTTGAAATGATTTTCTGAAAATCAAAATAATGTCTGTGTGTGTCACTGTTGAATATTTGTTTGAGTTTTATTGATTATTGGTTCAGAGGGGGGTCTCCACATTGGAAAAGGTTGGGAACTCCAGCTGTACAGTATAACACTGCACTATATAGAGCACAATGTACTTCCATGTCTATTCAGTAGCAGTTCCCTAGTACAGTGGTTCCTAACCTGGGGAGCGGGCACCCCCTGGGGGTGCGCCAGAGATTTCAGGGGGTGCACAGTTGCGTTGAGGTTATGACCAAAACTCGGCTATAATTAGGCCAAATCAAAACCAAATTGATACATGTTTTGGACCCCATGTAAAGGCATAAAGATATTGATTAGTGTCTCAAGCAAGAATCATTGTAATTAATCACTTTTTTCAGTGCGTATACATGTCTAGAAGTTTGGGTTGGGGGTGCGCGGCTTGTCTTTGGCACAGGTAAGGGGGTGCTTTAAGAAAAAAGATTAAGAACCACTGCCCTAGTATACATTATAATGTAATATGCATATACACTATGAAGTGCATGTCCTGATGTGACTAGCTTTAATTAGGCATGCAGTATCAGGCTAGTGTAATATAGAATATAGATATACTAAATAGAGACTAATGTACTTCCATGCCTCTTCTGCCCAGTAGCAGGTCCTTAATATACATTATAATGTAATATGTGCACAGGGCTGCTAACAGCTGTGGCCAGGCCCGGGACAAAGTCAGCTGAAATGGCCCTTCTACTTAATACATTGAAATGAAGACACAATTCTGGGCCTGGGACAACTGACCCCTTTGTCCCGCCGCTTTTGGCTTTTTTCTCTGGATTTACATGCTGTACTATGAAGAGAATAATGCATTTCCTCGCCTCCTTCACCCCCAGTAGCATGTCCTCGTTCGGCTATACCTTTTAAGCAGAGGCCCCTTAATTGATTAAATGCAGTAGGTTTTAAGCTGAATAAGCCCAACTTGAGCTAACGGGATTTCATTCAACATGACAAGCATCCGTAGGGCCACCCGTCCGGCCTGCTACAATGTGTGTGTGTGTGTGTGTGTGTGTGTGTGTGTGTGTGTGTGTGTGTGTGTGTGTGTGTGTGTGTGTGTGTGTGTGTGTGTGTGTGTGTGTGAGAGAGAGAGAGAGAGAGAGAGAGAGAGAGAGTGAGAGAGAAAGAAAGAGAGTTAATTAGTGTGTGTGTGTGTGTGTGTGTGTGTGTGTGTGTGTGTGTGTGTGTGTGTGTGTGTGTGTGTGTGTGTGTGTGTGTGTGTGTGTGTGTGTGTGTGTGTGTGCGCGCGTGTGTGTGTGTGTGTCAGTATGTGAGGGATGAATGTGGCTAATTCACAAAAGTGCCTTAATGAGCTGGGATTAGCAAGCCTGTGCATTTACTGCCGCAGCCCAAATCCATAAGACCGGAGCCTACACACACACACACACACACACACACACACACACACACACACACACACACACACACACACACACACACACACACACACACACACACACACACACATACACACGCACACACGCACACACACACACTTTGCCCCATACACACTACAGTACTGCACTCTGCCAGTGTCTTCCTACATCCCTCATTAATTCATGTGGCCCAGTCAAGCTCAGCCCAACTCAGTGTGTGTGTGTATGTGTGTGTGTGTGTGTGTGTGTGTGTGTGTGTGTGTGTGTGTGTGTGTGTGTGTGTGTGTGTGTGTGTGTGTGTGTGTGTGTGTGTGTGTGCGCACGTGCCTTCGTGCGTGCGTGTGAGCGCGTATGAGAGCTGAGCTGAGCTGGCGAGGCATTAAATGTTCATTATTAGATTATACAACAATTATGTGGCCAATATGATCCATACGCTTTATATGATTATGTCCCATTACCTCAATGCACCCTACACTACACTACACTACACTATACACTATATCCAATGAGGAAAATGGAAAAGAGAACAGAAGAAAACAAAATGCTGGACCCAGAATTTCCTTGAGTCACCAATGCCCCATATAGAGCTGCAACTAACGATTATTTTAATAGTCGACTAATCTGTCTATGGATCCAGCAATGATTAGGCCTAGTCACGATTAGTGACAAAACAAAGTTAGCTGACAGTAGGTTATTAACTCCAAGATACAACCTCCACTTCACATGTGCTGAGCAATTTTAAACTTTTCAATAAATTAATGACATTTAAAGTAAGCAAGCACGCAGTGGGTCATAGGCATCCCACAAGAAACTCCTTACGAATCGAATCTGCCTTATCAATAATCTCTGTTATTAGGCCGGTAACACTTAATTTTAGGGATACATCTATTAGCACTAATACATGATAATACTTGTAAGGCATGTACAAAGCCCGGATGAATACTTGTAAAGTGTATTCTTAATATTTTGTTGGCAAATTCGCTTGTCAATGACAAATAAAAGCTCTTGATTCTCCTCTTGATCTAATGAGGAAAATGGAAAAAAGAAAAATCGGACACAGAATTTCCCTGAGTCACCAAATCCCCTGGTGGACTGGCTGCATCTACTGGACGTAGCCTAAGTAAGTGGGTTCTGCCTCAGTCAGTGACAGGCTTATTTCCTAGTACCACCTGCCACCACCCAGGCCCTGCGTCTTGTGCTCATGAAGCATAGTTCTAGAGGCTACTGCAGGTGTGGTGGTGGTAGTGGATTATTTGATGACTGCTTGGCTCCTGCAGTGAAGCCTGGCAGAGTGGGGGTGTGTGTTGTGTGTGTGCGTGTGTGTGTCTGTGAATTTAAATGTGTGTGTGTGTGTGTGTGTGTGTGTGTGTGTGTGTGTGTGTGTGTGTGTGTGTGTGTGTGTGTGTGTGTGTGTGTGTGTGTGTGTGTGTGTGTGTGTGTGTGTGTGTGTGTGTGTGTGCGTGCCTGCGTGCATGCCTGTGTGCCTGCGTGCGTGCATGCATGCGTGCATGCGTGCGTGTGTGCATGCGCGCGTGTAGCCTATGTGTGAGTCTGAGTACTGTATGTTTGTGTGTCTAAGTCGATGTGTATGTGTTCTCGTGTATGTGTGTTTGTAGGAGAGTGTGTCTTCCTTGTAAGTCCTCCTCAGTCTTCAGCAGTCCCTTCAGTCTCCGCTCTGGCAGGAAGTTAATGCTGCAGTCACACCTGAGTGAGGCCGAAGTGGCTGCAGAAAAAGGGCCCATTTGCTGCTGGCAGGTGAACATGAGAGAGCTCAATAACATGCCCGGCTGCAGACAGGACAGGACCCACAGACAGAGTCCTCAAGCCCCTCGGCCCCTCAGCCCTCCTCCACCCCTGCAGCCTTTAAAGCACATCACATCACATCACGGCCCGCCTCTGCTCTGCTCGCCTCTGCTCTGCGCTTATTCTCCATCTCCTCAGGGACCCCTCACACCACTTTACATGTCTGCCTTTTTATGTCTGCTGTGTGTGCGTGTGTGTGCATGTGGGGGGTACTGTGGGGTGTGTGTGTGTGTGTGTGTGTGTGTGTGTGTGTGTGTGTGTGTGTGTGTGTGTGTGTGTGTGTGTGTGTGTGTGTGTGTGTGTGTGTGTGTGTGTGTGTGTGTGGTGTGTGTGTGTGTGTGTGTGTGTGTGTGTGTGTGTGTGTGTGTGTGTGTGTGTGTGTGTGTGTGTGTGTGTGTGTGTGTGTGTGTGTGTGTGCGTGCGTGCTTGCCCGCCTGTGTATCTACACGTATGTGCTTCTGTGTGCACTTTGCACTGTACGCTGTATGCAGAATGTTCAGTATGCATATCTCTGGCGACGCATGCAGAAGCGCGGGAGAAAATGAATAATTCACACCATTTAAATTATTTATTCTGTAATTATCAACATTTGCCCACAGACGCTGTGTACCAAACAGACGTGCCCCCTAGACAGCCGACACTGTACAGCAGGGGAGCAGGGCACACATTCCTCAACCTAACCATGCCCCCCCCACACACACACACACACACACCTACTCAGAGGAGCAGTTAACACCTAAATGTGTCTACCCCTGCAAGCCTTACTGCTGTTGGGCACAGGGTATAGCCCTGCCTAATGGCTGATTCCAAAGGGAGCCTGGATTTTTCGCAGGCAAGGTTTTTTTTCTTTTCGTTTCTTTATTTGTTGCTACCTCATGTGTTTCTTAAATTCTTTTTTTAAAACAACCTTTTTTCCTGAGATTTTTCTATAGGGAAGCCCAACTCGTATTTACACATGGATGGATCTCTTATGTTTGTCCACCCTGCTGTAATGTTGCCTTTTATGCCAATGTTGCTCTTCCTTTTTGTTTGTATGTTTGTTTGTTTGTTCACCCTAACTTTGTCAAACCCCACCCCTGTCCCTGTCCCACCCCAATACCTGGCCTCTCTGCGCTGTAAAATAGGCGTTGTGAATTCAATGCGTATGGCAACTCAACTACAGCTACAACTACAACTACAACTCAAACCAGTTCCCTCGATTAATTGTGTCTTACTAAAGCAGGGTTGGGGATTCTATGTCTCGAGGGTCGTTTTACAGCCCTTGAGGCCATCCTACCCGGCCACTGATACAATTGTAATGTTTAGTTATGCAGTTTCACATAGAATACGACACATTTTGTAAAGAAAATTATATTTACAATACAATTAAGTTATATGTTCAGGGGACCTAGTGAAGGCAGGGTCTATTTTAAAAGTGGACATCTTCAACATAGGCCTGAAGTGCAGGGTTTGTGTTCATGGTACGGCCATTGGAGGACTTCATTAAATTTTAAGTGGCCCTTGAATGAAGACAGTTCCCCACCCCTGTAACTTACTAGTTCCCAATTCCCTCCATCATCCTCTCTATGTCAGGCTAATGTACCACTCAGCTGCTTCAACCTCAGTACAGCCTTCGCAAATGCACTATCCCAGCTCAATGGTGTCTTGCTTAAGAGTGCCAGAAATATGTCTGTTTCCCCTGATGATGTAGCAGCCCACAGACAATGGACCATCACATCCAATTTATAAAGCTCCAATTGCATGCTACTGATGATTGATTTCATGCTAGAATACATAACAATTACGGATGACACAGTCATAATGTAATGGGTAACATACTACACTGACAGCAACAACCACCCATCTCTTCGTTCTCTCTTTCTTTCTTTCTTCCTTTCTTTCTTGCTGTCTTTCTTTCTTTCTTTCTTTCTTTCTTTCTTTCTTTCTTTCGTTCTTTCTTTCATTCTTTCTTTCTCGGACTACAAAAAAAGCAGACACGAAAGTGTGGGGAGAACAGACAGCAGAGCATATGATACAGCTGTCATCACAGGGAAAGGTTGTCATTGTGCAAGTGCTCTTTTTTCCCCTCTCTTCATTCTGGAGGAACTAGATGAGAGGATGTACCATCCTACTGACTGTCAAGGACAGCTTGTACTGTATTGTCGCCTATAGAGAAGAAAGGTATGGAGAGGGGGAGGAGAGAGACGAACCGAGGGAGGGAGGGAGGGAGGAAGGGATGAATGATGGAAGAGGTGGGGTTTGACGGGGCACAGATGTGTGAGTGACAGGTGGGTTCTGTGTGCTGCACACTGCACAGTATATTCCACTGTAAAGGCACATACTGTACAGAGAAGATGAGTGCGGATAGAGCGAGGAGCGAGATGAGAAGAGAAGGACAAAGAGATGAGAGGACGAGGGTTGAAAGAGATGGGCAGAAAGAACAAGGGATGAAAGAGAACGTGGTTTGATGTGTGTTAAATGTTAAAGTACATGGATGGGTGATGTGTGGTGGACGGGTTGTATAGGCATAGGACTTCCGCACATAGGCTCCGACAAAGTGCTGCGCACTGCTCCGCAAAAGTTCGATTCCATTGTTTTCAATTGAACCACGCACACTGGCGCCGAGGTCCGCGGACTTTCGCCGATGTCGGATAGCAATTAGAGACTAAGTTAGAGATTAAGTTCTATTTTGTCGGCGCCGCCCATTGACTATCAATGCTATGTTCGTGTGAAATTGGGTTTGGGGGTTCGAATTCTGTCGGAAGCAAAAGTGCGCCGCAGTGCTGTCGGAGCCGGTGTGCGGCCGGCCACAGAGTGAAGTAGACTTAACCCTCTGGGCGCCACAGGCGACTTTTGTCGACGAGATGCCGTATTGTATAAAACGGTCGTTTTTTTCAAATAGGATATCAAATGTAGTTCAACTTCCACCTCTATAGGTGGCAGCACTGGCGATTCTAGGGGGGGGCAGGGGGTGGCCAGGGCCACCCCTGGGACGCTATTGTCCACCCTACTGGCCACCCTTGATTCGACAAGTAATTAATAAAAAAATATATTTTTAAAAAATAAATAAATAAATATACAATAATAACAACAGTATAAGACCAATAATAGGTAATTATCAGGTAATCGTCAACCCAACAACAAACAGAGAAAACTGTCAATCCATGGTGATCGCTGGCTGACAGATCTAGGGTCAGTTTTACACTTTAACTAACACGACAGTCGTTGGACTGATGCTGCACAAGGCTGATTTCTGATCAGTAGGCTTACACGAGATGACCACTGCGTGTCGCCTGCTGCCCCTATAGTCGCTTATTTATCGTGAAAGATCTGGCAACCCCGCACCAGCGATGCTGAGGAGCACTGTGTCACCTGCAGTTCCTTCACGAGAGACCGCATCCACTAACTGCCTGGACAGTCTAATTTGGACAATAAGGTATGGCAATTTAATGATTTGTTGGTTGTCTGAATGTGTTGGAAAACCTAATTTTGAAAACTTTATGCAAGTATTAGCAGCCAGGAAGAGCCAAAATACGAGATAGCTACACGAAACAACAACATGACTAAATGAGAGCAAGTTAGTGTTGTGGCAGCTGCAAACCAAGTTAGTAGCACAGCACAATCCTAACGTGCACGTCGGTTTATTTTTTTGTTGATAACAGGATAGTTAATATGAAACCGTTTGGACAGGGACATGGCATGGATAGCATTGGCCCATTGGCCACACATTGGAAAGGGTAGTCGGTTGTTATCTACAGTCAGGATCGGTAGGCAGACGTCAGTACCTAGCTCGAAACCTAGCATGTGAAATGAACTAATGCTAAGCTGGACTATGATTGTTGTGATGCCTTCTCCTTTGCTTCTTCGATTGTCTTGACTTTTCTTGGAGTTTAAATCAAACTTAAATAAAGTCGGAGTAAGTCATAGTAAAGAGCACCTCTGCCTCTTTAGAGTAAGCAAGTTCACATCAGTCACAGATGTGTTGCCTAAACTATAGCGCTAGTCCACTTCAGGTGTATGACCCCCCCCCACCACCCCCCCCCCCCCCCCCCCCCCAATAGCTAAATTTGCGGTACATATTTGACCTCAAATGTGTCAATATATCGTAATCCTTTTGTTCAAACGTAGCGAAAATAAATCGTCACGCACACAAAATCATGGTACAGATGTGAGTTTGTTCACCAACGAAATTCACGTCATGTAATTTCTTTGCTAAAACCCTGCAGCCACGGCTTTAGAATCAGCCACTGCTCACAGCTGTAATTGCCTTGCAGGCCGACGGCGCCTCAGACTTGAAATTCACGTCATGTAATTTCTTTGTTAAAACCATATGCCACTGCTTTGACATCTGACACTGTCAACATCAATAATATAGGGTTTTTTTTGTATTCTGACATTGTTGAATGAAGTCAAAGTTGTTACTCTAAGGGGAACCACAACCACGAACACAAAACTCATGAACACAACATGTGTACTCGAGATTCGAGAATAATCCCTCTGATATTGTAGCATAGTTACTATGCTTAAATTATGATTAATTGGTTGCATTGATTTGATTACATTTCCTCCAGTGAGTGACATTAAGATGAAGAGAAGAAACGATATTGAGAGCTTCTTTATCAAGAAAAAAATAGAGTCAGAGTCAGCTACAGCCAGTACCAGCACCAGTGCAGATGCCCACACAAGCCAGCAGCCTAGGGATAGTGTTGATTAGAGATGATATAAAACCCGGAGGATCCGGTTGGAGAGCCGGGTAAAGACCTCATCCGAACAGACCGGATGGCTGTCGTGCATTGATCCGCCAAAGGCGGGTCAGACGGCATTTCATTAATATGTCAACAAAATGGCAGTTACAGCGCGAGAAGGAAATTGTGTTGAAACCGGAATATATCCTCTTTAGTTGACTACAACAGCCATTCTCTAATCTCCCTAGTATGTTCAGTCACGAACACTCACTGAGTAAAACTGAACCAACTCCCGCCTCGTCATTCATCGAGCCTGTTTGATCCGTCCAGCCTGTTGTGGCCAATTGAGTCGCGGATCCCCGCTCCCTATGTGTGTGCTTCTGACTCTGTTGAGCTCTAGCCTACATTTCTAAATGTTAACAGTGCTCTGCCAACGCTTTAACATCTCACTCTGTAGGCTACTCTTAGGGAAATTATACAGACGTGACTCTATCACTCACTGCGTTACAGCGTAGGCTACAGTCTTTAAAGCCACTGCTGTCACTCCCCTCGTCCGAGTCACTCAGCAGCGGCGCCCTCGGCGACTCGGTGAGACGAATCCTGACTGAGTTGTTGGTAGCAGCGAATCCCCTACGGATCGGATCAACGCTTAAGTTTCGTTTTTGCCACGAGTGTGCGAGTCGCAAGGCAAATCGGCAGCGGAGGCGAGTGGTCATCTGCTGCTCGCCTCCTGACTATCCCTGCTCAACTAGACTTCTGCTCCCAAATATTTGACTTTTAGTCTTCTTAAATACAAACACACACATTATTTATTGCAAAATCAGGAACATGCCGTTTCACTGCTGCCAAAAGCTGTTCGAGTTGTGGTTGCATGTTTAGTGAGGAGAGGTGGGTCGGATCGCAGCATGAGTTTAGGAACTGTGACATTCATAAAGTGAGTTTTGTTGATCAAACTGTCTTACTCTTTGATTTATCAACATGAATTGATAAATGGAACAACAAAGGCATAGCTATTTAACGGCAGAAACGTTTTAAAAAATACATTATTATTATTTTTTTAATTTAGGCCTATTTTAAATAAGTGATCCGTGTGATCCGAGTGATCCGTCTAATCCGGGTACTCTCCTTGGAATGATCCAATCAATCCGGACGCCTCAAAGATTCGAGTTAAGCACCTCTAGTGTTGATGAGCAGTCCACTACCCCAATACAAGATGGTAGGTTGTGCATGGAAAGTTTGAATTAGTTACATGTAGCCCTTTCATGCACACCGTTCAACCAGTGGAACACTGTTATTGTCATCAAAAAGGTTCTGTCATAGTGCCACACTACATAACACAGGGTCTTTAGTAATACACTATGGTAACTCTGGTAACGACAAAGGTATAACGCCATGCATTAAAGGGTTTAACAGCTGACAAATGTTGAGACAGAAGATGATGAACTAAAGATTTGTATTATATGTATATGTGCATGGACCTGTCTGTCTGTCTGTCTGTCTGTCTGTCATTTTAAACTATCCTTGTATTACCACAGTTGACCAGCCACATTTGGAGGAGGAGGGAGACGGACTGTGAATCTGTGTTGTCTGGATCTCCACCTACTGAGCATGGTATGTCAGGTTCAGATGTCATTCATGAAGTTGGTGTCTACTCTCTCATACTTCAGTTATTTAAAAATGGCCAATTATGCATATTTATATGTGAATGCATAGCATTTAACCAGATTACAATGCACTTTCAATTAAAAGCCTGGCACATTAAAATAACTTAATGAGGATATGTGTGTGCATTTATCTTTAATTTCTGTGAATACGTACATAGAAAACAAAGACCTAAACATAGAACATTTCAATACTATATATAAGTTATATATATATATTTTATACTACTACAAAATATTGTATTTGAAGTTCACTGGTGCTTTTCTTTAAAATGCAGGAAATAGCATAGAATAAATGCAACATTTTCTGTGTGGGAGGACCCCCGTATGTGTATATAATTCCATGATTCCATGGCCACCTCAGACTATATTTGTGTGTCATCTTGGCCACCCTAGTAAAAATGTCCTGGATACGCCCCTGGGTGGCAGACATGTTTTACTTCAGTTCTAACACATTGGGACGCCTTATATGGTATTTTGTTTAAGAAAACTACAAAACTACAAACCGTGTTCAT
>NC_085859.1:51170468-51175468 GCF_034702125.1 Engraulis encrasicolus | reverse complement strand
GAGTGAGTGAGTGAGTGAGTGAATGAGTGAGTGAGTGAGTGAGTGAGTGAGTGAGTGAGTGAGTGAGTGAGTGAGTGAGTGAGTGAGTGAGTGAGTGAGTGAGTGAGTGAGTGAGTGAGTGAGTGAGTGAGTGAGTGAGAGAGTGAGAGAGTGTGCGTATACGTGTTTATGTGTGTTTATTTGTGCGTTTGTGTGCGTGTGCATGTGTGCGTGCATGCGTGCATGTGTGCATGTGAGTGAGTGTGTGTGTGTATGTGTGCATGCGTGTGTTCGTGAGTGTGTGTTTGTGTGCGCATGCGCGTGTTTGTGACCCTCATCATCTGCAATAAGCTCCCCCTGGTTTGGGGCTGAGCCATCAAGCATGCTGGTCACACGCCTGAACGTGACAGTTGGAGGGGACACAAAAGCAATGGATAGCTCCTGGGAGCAAAGAGAAAAAAAAGACAGAGAGAGAGGAGAAGAGAAGAGAAGAGAAGAGAAGAGAAGAGAAGAGAAGAGAAGAGAAGAGAAGAGAAGAGAAGAGAAGAGAGAGGAGAGGAGAGGAGAGGAGAAGAGAAGAGAAGAGGAGAGGAGAGGAGAGGAGAGGAGAGGAGAGGAGGAGAGGAGAGGAAGGGAAGCTAGTGAAGAGAAATAAAGAGAGAGGCTAGAATGAAGAGAGCGGAGGAGAAAAAAGAAAAGAGATGGGAAGGAAAGAGAAAGGGGACACTGTCTCTATGGCAATGGCTATTCCATGAGATTGGCCATGAACATGCCATCTTTTCAGGATGAATAAAAACAGAGGAAGAGGAAAGAAAAAAAGATTGAAGGAGAAATTGAAGGAGAAATTTCTGGCTCTTATGCAGTGTCTTCCATGAGATATGCTATGAAAATAAAACCTCTTCAGAATGAGAAAAATACGAGGAGTTGGAGAATCTAGTAGCCTAATTCAGCTCATGCTTTGAAGTCTCTGCCTCTGCCTCTGTCTCTGCCTCTATCTCTCTTTTTATTTCTCTATTTCTCTCTCTCGCTCTCTCTCTCCGTTTCTTCTCTTTTTTCATCTGAAAGCGGGAGGGCGGGGATGCTCTCTTCAAACATGGTGGCGGTTTCAGGGGACATATTTGCACACTGATTTGAAACATGGTCAGGGAACGGGGGAACAGACAGTCGTGCTTTGGTAATTATGGATGAGCAGCCCTCTCTCTGGCACACACGGACTCGCACATGCACATGTACACGCACACGCACACGCACACGCACACGCACACGCACACGCACACGCACACGCACACGCACACGCACACACACGCACATACACACACACACACACACAAACACACACGAACATGCGCATTGCACACACGCACACACACATGCACGCACACACACACAAACACACACACAGGAAACCCATTGCATGTATTGGATTGGGGCCTGCGAATGCTGTCAGAGGCCCTGCAGAGTACACACACATCTGTTTACAGATTTGCACACGTGTACGAATACACAGAGGTACACATTCACACTTGCACGCACACACATGCATCTATGCTTGCATTCGTGTATGTCCACAGACACAGAGATACAGTACAAAGACACACAGCACACACAGCCACACACACACACCAAACACTCACACACAACCACACTCACACACACATACACGCACGCACGCACGCACGCACGCACGCACGCACGCACGCACGCACGCACACGGCCGCTGACAGCTTTCGCTGGGCCCAGGACAAAGTCATTTGAAAGGGCCCCCTACCCTATACATACAATGCAATGGCGACGATTCTGGGCCCCTTATCTCCCTGGGCACAACATATCCCTTTGCCCCCCCTTATGAGCAGGCCTGCACATACACACACACACACTCAAACGTGCACACAGGTCCCTGTCCAGAACCACTAGTGCCGTACGTCCTATCTGCACTGGTTCCAGGTGCATGCCTTGTCATACATGTTATACCCTCCCAATGGGCCGAGACAATGATGACAGTGTCACACGGTATGAAGTCAAGTCACCATCGCCCACTCACTCATGGCATCCCATATTGGTACCTTTGCCTCTTTTTGAACATGTGTGTACAGTATGTATACTGGAATGAATGTACTGTATGTATTGTGTCTGTGAGAGTTGGGGTTTTAACTGCAGCAGATGGTAGAACGCACCCCGCCTCCCCCCCAAAAATAAATAAATAAATAAATAAAACCAACAACAAACAAACAAACAAAATAAATA
Source organism: Engraulis encrasicolus (assembly GCF_034702125.1). Taxonomy (NCBI): domain Eukaryota; kingdom Metazoa; phylum Chordata; class Actinopteri; order Clupeiformes; family Engraulidae; genus Engraulis; species Engraulis encrasicolus. The sequence continues at coordinate 51,173,245 of NC_085859.1, read as the reverse complement.
AACAAAAAATGAAGCAATATAGCATACAAAAGAGTAGAGGCAATCAGAAAGGACGGATGGAGGTTGGTGGAGCCCTGATGCAGTGTGCGTGTGTGTGTGTGTGTCTGTGTATGTGTGTGTGTGTACATCTCTGCATGAATAAGTGCATGTGTGTTTATATGTATGTGTCATCCAAGGGCCCACCCACAGGGGCGCCATTAAGTGTTTGCTTGCATGTGTGCATGCCGTGTGGGTGTGTTTGTTTGTGTGTGCATGCCAAGCATGTGTGTGTGTGTGTGTGCGTGCATGCGTGCGTGCGTGTGTGTATGTGTGTTTGCGTGCGTGTGTGCATGTGTGTGTGTGTGTGTATGTGTTTGCATGCCGTGTATGTGTGTGTGTGTGTGTGTGTGTGTGTGTGTGCGTGCGTGCGTGCGTGCGTGCGTGTTTGTATGTGTGTGCGTGTGTGCATGTGTGTGTGTGTGTGTACGTGTGTACATGTGTGCATGCCGCGTATGTGTGTGTGTGTGTGTGTGGTGTGTCACCCAGGGGGGCGTCCACAGGGGCCCTATTAAGTGCTCCATGTTAATAGCAACACAGCAGAGGCAGGCACGCGCCAGACAACATGGCATGGGGATTGAGGGAGGGGACAGAGGGAGGTAGCAGAGGATGGAAATGTCCTCCAAAAGGAAAATATACTGCATGCTGTGTCTGCGATCTGTCTGTCTGTGCGCTCCATTGTTCAAGTGCTTGTGCGTGCCTGTGTGTGTGTGTGTGTGTGTGTGTGTGTGTGTGTGTGTGTGTGTGTGTGTGTGTGTGTGTGTGTGTGTGTGTGTGTGTGTGTGTGTGTGTGTGTGTGTGTGTGTGTGTGTGTGTGTGTGTGTGTGTGTGCCCGCGCGTTTGTGCGCATTCATGTGTGTGTGCTTGCCTATGTGTATATGTGTATGTTGTGTCTGTGATGTGTTTCTGTGTTCCACTGTTCAAGTGCTTGACTGTGTTTGTGTGTGTGTGTGTGTGTGTGTGTGTGTGTGTGTGTGCATGCGTGCATGTGTGTTCGCGCGCGCGCGCGTGTGTGTGTGTGTTTGTGCGTACTTGCGTGCGTGCATGTGCATTTGTGTATATGTGTCGCAGGGCGATTTGACGAGGGATTTGAGTTGAAAGATGCCCGCATCATGGAATCTCACTGACAGATGGCAGAACCCTCAGAAGAAAATGAAAGCAGAGGAACGGCGGAACGAGGCTTGCCAGAACAATATGCTCCTAGTTAAAAGCGGTGACAAAATGTGTTTTAACTATCTCCAGTCAAGTCCTAGGCCTTTTGTTTATTCATAATTCAGTAAACACATGTTGGGAGCATCATGATCACAGCTAAAACATTGTGCTGAAGAACACAAAAACTGATTAAAAAAATGATGATAGTAATAACAATAAATAGTCTCAAAGATGGATCTTGCTCATTGCTCTTTGTATCCAAGCATGTGCTGTCCCTTTTAACAGAGCTCCTTGGAAAAAATACTCGATTCACAAATGACTAATGTTCCATTCGTGGCATATGGAAAAACAAGACGAGAAAACAACAGACACAAGGTCACAAGGTACATAGCACTTAAAAAGCTTTCTGTGTACAAAACAACAAATACACACACAAATACACAAATAAGCAGCTAAAATAAAAAAAAACAATAAAGAAAGAAAGAAAGGAAGGAAGGAAGAAAGAAAGAAAAATAATGACTGGTGCTTTGGCTTTTCTACTTGATCTTTCTGAGGAGAATACTAACAGACTAAAAGAAACTTAAGATTTCCGGTCATTCATATTCAGAAGAAATAGGGCTACTATGTATATGGGCTAAAGGAAAGAGGCGAGAAGGGAGGCATTTTGATTACGGATTGCTTTGTTCTAGTCATGACACACTGTCCTTGGTCCATGTTGCACCTTGAATGCGCTTGAATGGATACTCAATCTATGAAGACTCTCCATTCCATTCCGTCTCCACTCCTTTGTCTTTTTTCACCTCTCTCTCTCTCTCTCTCTCTCTCTCTCTCTCTCTCTCTCTCTCTCTCTCTCTCTCGCTCCTATTCTCTGCCACGTCCTTTAGTTAGAAGAGAATGAGCTGTCACTTGTTGTGTACCTCGCTGTTGCTTAGGATTCAATCTGCAGATCTGCCACAGAAGAGTGGCCTTGAAGTGTGGAGAGAAGAAAATGTGTGTGTGTGTGTGTGTTTGTGTGTGTGCCTGTGTGCGTGCGTCCGTGCGTGCGTGCGAGTGTCTGTGTGCGCGTGCGAGCGTCTGGGTGTGCATGTGTGTGTGCATGTGTGCGTGTGTGTGCGCGTGTGTGCCTGCGTGTGTGTGCGCGTGCACATGTGTGTTTCTTCATTTGTATGTGTGCTTCTGTGTGTAAGAGAGAGCGAGTGCAACAGAGAGTGCATGAGAGATAGAGAGATAGAGGGAGAAGATAAGTGTGAGAAAGAGAAAGTGTGCAAACGTGTGCATGCATCACTGTCATGTTTATGCCTCATGCGTACATGTTCGCCACCACTTTCTGTGAGCACTGATTTCATCTCCACCTCTTCTAAAAGATGAAAATCTCATCACAATAAATAGAAAGCTTCTCAACCCCTGACACACGAAAACGACCTTGGTTATGACCTTCTTACCTGACTTTCTTATGGACCACCTCAGTGAACACAACGGTCCTGATGTTGATGACTTGCTATGGTGCGTTGCTATGGTTTTGATGATGAGTTGCTATGTTAAATACCCAAATAGTGTATAAGAGGCTGCATACAAGCTCTCCATACACA
>NC_085859.1:51152968-51155468 GCF_034702125.1 Engraulis encrasicolus | reverse complement strand
GGGCTCCTCAAGGCCCCCTGGTGGGCTGTAGTGCCCCCGTTGAGAAACTCTAGTCTACACAAACAAAACCCAATTAAAATGCAAATGTAAAGGAAGGTATGTGGAATTTGTGTCAACTACTTAGTGATGCCTGTCATCATGTCTAGTCCAGCAGCTCCATTGCTGCATCACGTTGATCACCAGTAGACAACCGCACAAATGCCATTATTGATGACCAGCCAGCCCAGCCCCCTGTGGACCGCGTTCATTAAACAGAGAGAGAGAGAGAGAGAGAGAGAGAGAGAGAGAGAGAGAGAGAGAGAGAGAGAGAGAGAGAGAGAGAGAGAGAGAGAGAGAGAGAGACCTTCAACACTCGTTTATTGTGAACCATCGTCACCGATAAAAAGTGTACTTAACATTACATATGTTGATCCTTCCATTCAACAAAAAAGGGAGTAATACTCTCCTTCCCCATTCCCAACAGAGAGAGAGAGAGAGAGAGAGAGAGAGAGAGACAGACAGACAGACAGACAGACAGACAGACAGACAGACAGACAGACAGACAGACAGACAGACAGACAGACAGACAGACAGACAGACAGACAGACATTACCTAGCTGCAGTATACCCAAGCACATTTCACTGCCTCCCTTAACTTTATTCATTGTGGGTCTGGCACAGTTAGGCAAAGAGAGACGAGTATTTGGAGGAAAAAAGCTATAGAGAGTACCAGCAGCACCACGCTACCCCGTCTACTTGTTGATGCCTGACATTATAGTCCAGCAGCACCACTGCAACAACATAAATGCCATTATTGATGGCCAGTCACCCCCTGTGGATCGTCTTCATTATGCAAAAAGAGAAAGCGAGAGAAAGGATGAGAGAGAGAGAAAGAGAAAGTGGAAGAGAAAGAGAAACAGAAAGACAGACTGAGAGAGAGAGAAACACTACCTACCTAGCCACACAATAACCAAATTGGCAGCAAGCAAATTTCGCTGCCTCCCTCAACTTGATTCAGTGTGGGCCTAGCACGGCCAGGAAAAGAGAGACAGATAGGCCTATAGTACAGAGAAAAAGCCACAGATAATACCAGCGGCACCATTCACTCCCCTGCTACTTGTTGATGTCCTCATGTATATCACGCTGAATAAAATCTGCACAAACAAAGCATTGTAAACAATTAAGTTGCAAGTATATGTCTACTTACTACTTATTGATACGATGCGATATGATACGATACAATACGATACAATACGATACGATACAATACGATACGATATGATATGATAACACTTTACTGTCACTTTTCCCTAAAATTCATTTTGCATCCCTGAACAAGACTTGTTTAAAGAAGGACAAGACATACATGTAACATGCCTGACAGCGTGTGTCTAGTCCACCAGCCCCATTGCTGCATCACGTTGATCACCACTTGACAACAGCACAAATGTCATTATTGACGACCAGCCAGCCAAAGCCCCCTGTGGACCGTCCTCAATATGCATGTCTGGGGATGGAGGGCCATGATCGATAAACAATTTCCCTTGTTGGTGAGGGTCACCACAAACAAAACCATTACGACTAAATGACACGTATTGATTAGGGCCATCATGCCAAAACACAGGCCTACGAACATACGTACACAGGAATAGCTAACAACATCTTATAGGCGCAGGCATACCACAAACACAAGTGGCTGAAGATATATAGGACTATCTAATGACACTTTTTAGATACACGCTTACCACAAACACACTACTACTAGTAGTAATAAAGCTGCCATGTATTGGCCTGCAGGTCAATAGGTAGTAAGTGTTACTGCTTGATTTGTTACACTGAGTTGATATACATGGGTTCTACATTTTTGTTGAAACCTGACTGCGTAAAACTAGCTGCGCACAACTCAACCTCTGATTGTTAGCTCACGTGGTTGTCTGCCAGTGTTTTGCCCCTCCTCACAACATCGTGTTTACAAACACTGTGAACCCATGTATAGGAAATTATGACACCTCCAATACTTTGTTAACTGTTCGTTCATTCATTCATTCATTCATTCATTCATTCATTCATTCATTCATTCATTCATTCATTCATTCTTTCATTCATTCATTCATTCATGCATTCATCCATTCATCCATTCATACGTACTATGCAACTCCATGAAAGCAACACCATTATCATTGGGTCTTCTAGGTTATTATCCATAATAAATAGGCTACAGTGTTTATTTGGGCAGAAACAATTTAAATGCATTTTTCCAGTTTCAATGTTTACATAGGCCTAATTGCACTTCTTGCCTGTTGGAGGCCAGTGCACTGCGTTACTACTTACTCTACTATTTCCTCAGCTTTTATCGGGGTCATTTTTGCAGCAGTCATTAAAAAAGCACAGACACAAAGACACACACGCTCCAAAATAAATGTCTTCCCTCAAGAACAGTGGGGCATGCCGTATTTTTCTGAGCCATGCCTTGTGAGCTAATGGAAATATATGACCTGTCATCTGTGTTTTGGCATCATTT
>NC_085859.1:51145468-51147968 GCF_034702125.1 Engraulis encrasicolus | reverse complement strand
AGAGAGAGAGAGAGAGAGAGAGAGAGAGAGAGAGAGAGAGAGAGAGAGAGAGAGAGAGAGAGAGAGAGAGGAATAGAGAAATAGATAGAGAGTGAGAGAGGGATAGAGAGAGTTGTAAGGAAAGTAACCATTCAGGCAGTGTTATGGAAGTCTGGTGTCTGGCCACAAGTGGCTGGTATGCACTCCGACTGCTAAACAGGCGCCTTGTCATTAGGACGGCCCGCGTAAAGGTCTCATTGACCTATTATAACAAGATCTGCAAGATCAGCTGACACATAAAAGGTCAGGTAAGTAGGGGTTTATCTCCGTCAGACACACAAACAGCCCACAGCGGTCTATCCCCAAACACACACACACACACACACACGCACACACACACACACGCACTCACATGCACACACACACACACGCGCGCGCGCAAGCACACACACACACAGGCATGCACACACGCAAACACGAACGCACACGCAAGCACGCACACACACATGCATGCACACACGCAAACACGAACGCATAAACACACACGCACACACATACACACACACACACGCGCGCGCACACGCACACCCAATCAAACACACACAAAATGCTAATATTTTTTGCATAGACGCAGACACTGAATCTGAATACAAAGCAGCAACATCACAGAGAGATATCACTGCAGCAGCAGCAGCAGCAGCCAAGTCCCACACTCTCCCTCCAACACTAATATTACAGCAATGGCATTACTGTAGCATTGTGTCTATGGCAAAGTGTCCTGTGCTTATAATGACTCATGATTCAGCTTGGCTCTGCCTTTAGAGCCAAAGAGCCGTTTGGCTGTTTCTCCCACCGCCAACTGGTGTGTCTGTGTGTGTGTGTGTGTGTGTGTGTGTGTGTGTGTGTGTGTGTGTGTGTGTGTGTGTGTGTGTGTGTGTGTGTGTGTGTGTGTGTGTGTGTGTGTGTGTGTGTGTGTGTGTGTGTGTGTGTGTGTGTGTGTGTGTGTGTGTGTGTGTGCGTGTGTGCGTGTGTGTGTGCGTGCGTGCGTGCGTGTGTGTGTGTATGCGTGTGTGTGTGCACGTGTCAGGAGCTAAATCGTGATTTTTGGCGACTCCCCAAAGTGCAATTACAAGAAAATAGGCAAGTTTACTCTTGCCATGGGCATCAATTATATCCCCAAATTGGCCTCTTCAGCCACAGACGAGCATTTCCCAAATGCAATTAGAAAAATCACATGTTATGTTGACATCAGTCACGAAAGAAAGTCATCATGACAATACTCCATTCACTCCTCACTTGGCAGACTCAGAGCACAAATGCTTCCATTTAACTATGCTTCCATTTAACTATGGACTAATGGTTAGGAGGTTGGTGTTGAGATCTGGGGAGTTGCGCATTCCAACGCTGTGCCGGATAGTTGAAAAGAATATGGGCAGTCTCCTACATTGTCATCCATTGTCAAGGTGTCCTTAAGCGAGATATCCAACCTCACATTGATATAGGCGGTGCAGAAAAAGGACTTGAAAATTAGAGGGTTGCAGGTCTAAATCCATCCAGAGCTGTGTGTGTGTGTGTGTGTGTGTGTGTGTGTGTGTGTGTGTGTGTGTGTGTGTGTGTGTGTGTGTGTGTGTGTGTGTGTGTGTGTGTGTGTGTGTGTGTGTGTGTGTGTGTGTGTGTGTGTGTGTGTGTGTGTGTGTGTGTGTGTGTGTGCGCGTGCGCGCGCGCATGTTCACATGTGCACATGTGCACATGCGTGTTTGTTTTTGAAACAAGACATTCAATGGTATTTAAATAGATTCCAACAGGGAAATGACATTACATTATATTTAGCTGATGACATTTTAGGTGTGGGGTATTGGTTACAGTCCCTAGAGCAATGTGGGGTCTGGTGCCTAGTGGCGCCAGCAGAAATAAATCCTGTGGGTGGCTAGCTGGAGCTAGGCAAAATTTTGGGGTGGCATACCCGACGAAAACCCAAATGTATTGATCTAGGCTACAGATAGCCTACTGGGGTTGTTATATAGGCTAGATAGCCATTTTGTTTATTATTAGGATTAAGCTTAGTTATGTAGGCATACAGTCTTATTTTCTATATTGTCTCGATCTCAAGCCCATTGTGTATGATATGATAGCCTATAAAATACAGTGCTGCCAATCAATTTTTAAAAAATTATAATATAAAATGTCACAAGTTGACAGACATACACACACACATACACACGTGCAGAAAAAGTGTCTCTCATACTGACACAGGAACTACATTTTCCCAGTGGGTGCCTTGCTCAATTGGCACCTGAAAAAACAAACATATCAGCTGAGGTATATTGGTTTTCACACTAACAAATATCTTCATGAATTTTGGCTGCAAATATAGCACTTTTCAAACAAATGAAGCTAACATTTTGCTTATGCTTTCATTAATGACAGCCCTGCTGACATTCATAAGCAGAATGTGCAAGGGTAGCTTTCTATAAGTTGACCTAGCAAAGGGGAGGACCTCAGACGTTTTGTCAACAAAACA
>NC_085859.1:51100468-51125468 GCF_034702125.1 Engraulis encrasicolus | reverse complement strand
CTCATCTGCTTGTTACAGTATATTTCCATCAATAGGGCTACTTATGTTGCTGCTTATTTTGTACATGTGTGCGTCATCTGCCTCTTGATTATATCCACTCTTCTCTCCTGCTGTGACTCACAACTCAATGACTTGTTCAGAATCACTGAAGAGAGCTTCTTGCAATGCAAAGGTCAAAAAATGTTGGGTTATTCTGGCTTTCTTCTATCCCTTGATAATAGTCACAGACAGGGCTCTAAATTAATACCAGCCAACCGGCCAAATGCCAACTTACTAGCCACTTTGACCCATTAGTGAGTGTGTGTTTAGCTAGTAAGATTTCATTTACTAGCCGTTTTGGCTGGTGGTCATTTTTTTTTATTTAGGGCTCTGGTCACAGACATTCACTACGTGTACATGACGTTTTCAATTCCGAATTAATAATTCAGAGTTAAATACAGTAGTTCCATCAAGTTTACTTTGATCTTTAATTTAATTCCGAATTGTGAAGTGTTTACATGACGTTTTCAAAGTGGAATTAAGCTTTATTCAGAATTAAACTAATTAATTCTGAATTAAATGTCTCATGTAAATGTAGCACTAACCCTACTGGAAAACTATCATCTGGCTCTTACACAACAGCTTTATACTCTTGCTGTGACTCAAAACTCAATGACTTATTCAAAATCACAAACAAATATTGCAATGCGAGGCTCCAAAATATATATGGTGAATGTGGCTTTGATAAATATCCTTTCACAAAAGCCCTAATCCCTTAACACAAACATTTCCCAATGAGCTCACGATTGGCAAATCTAACAATCATCTATTATTATTGATTAGTAACTCTATTAAATTTCGGTTTTGATAAATATCCATTTCCAAACATCAGTATTTGCGTGATTAATATGAGCATTAGCTTAATGCTAATACTTTGAAAAATCTATAACTCTGTGGTGCCCTTTCCATGATGGCGGTGATATTACAGTCATCTTAGAGGGTCAGAGGGGAGCGATTTAGGAATTGATCTCAAGGCATAAAGGCCATGGGGTTGGATCCCCAGCATCGACAGGTGGACGGGTAGTGTGAGTGACAGCCCAAAGCACTGCTCCATCTTCCCATGTCTGAGATGACCTGGGAATAGCAGTAACGTCATACAATGCCGCATGGCAGTCCTCCATTCATATGTGACTGATAACCATCTTTATGCAGGACCTCTATCCGTTTGTTGTTTCCAAACTAGTCATGAGTCTTAATCAGTTGTCAAAAGTTGCAGACAGTTGTTATCAGGTTTGTAATTTCACTTTTTTTTTCATCCCTAGCCAATTCGAAGATGAAGTCGTACTATCCACACACACGCTCTACAAGTGGCTGATAAGCTTTCTTTTCTACCAGGGAAAGTGAATTTCCACCAGCATTTAGTCAGTTGCCTGGTGTTAAATTAGAGCCCTGGTTGTTGTAATGTAGTGGAGTTTGTTTCAGCAAATAGCGAGTCAGATCCAATACCATCTGCACCAACTGGCTAGCCTATGTAATCAGCTGTGTGTGGTGCGGTGTGCACCGTGATTACTGCGCAGACGGTGGTAACATTCTTAGTAACATTCGCTTGCTAACAACATTCACTTGTTAATGATATTCAAGAATGTGCGGAGAGTTATCAAACTAATAATCATTCAAAGCATTAGCAACAGTTAACTGTAGCAGTCGATACAAGTGGATTTTCTGCTCACCCCTGCTCACCTCGCCCATGTGCAGAGAGAGAGAGAGAGAGAGAGAGAGAGAGAGAGAGAGAGAGAGAGAGAGAGAGAGAGAGAGAGAGAGAGAGAGAGAGCAAGCAATGCTGACTGAACGCTGTGTAACCCCACAGTGGGCCTGACTCAGCAAACCAATAAAGCAGCATTCATCATACTCTCCTCATTTGCGATTTTAAGTGTAAGCGAGATAAAATATTCAAGTTTATTCCATTCATTCAATTATTCAATTCGACCCCAACAAGGCAGGGTGCCGCGTGTCAAGTAGTTCCGTCTTTCTCTCTCTACGAATGCTTTGGTACTGCAGCTCTGTAAGCCACTCAACTACAGTTGCTGGATCCGCTGCACCACTCTGTTCTGCTCCACTCTAAAGCAGTTGCTACTTTAACAGATGGGGATTGGAACATGGGCGTGCGTGCAGCCCACACAGACACACACACACACGCTTGCGCATACACACACGGCCACACACGGCCACACGCGCACACGCACACGCACACGCGCACACAAACACACACACACACACACACACACACACACACACACACACACACACACACACACACACACACACACACACACACACACACACACACACACACTTCAAACACCTTCAGTAGAGTTTCTCTACTGTACAGTAGGTAGCCTCTGCAAGCTCCTCTAGGGACGGTAATGAGCTGAACATCACGGCATGCTGGGCCTTCTGTGGTGTGCTGTGTCCCTCAGGCGTTTCAGCACTCTATGCCATTATACAGTACACACTGCTACACAGTGTTCGACGTTAATTCAACACTTAGAGAGTCATAATTTAACATTGTGAAATTCTGTGTGTGCAACAGACAGATGTTTCGGCATCAGTGTCACTGATGAAGGCTCTTGTAGTCAAAACATCTGTCTGAGCCGGCAATGGATGAATAAAAAGAAAAAAAAGATATGAGTGTGATGTTTTCCCAACAAACATAGGCTACTATATACTGTACGTATACTTTATGTACATATACTTTATACAGTATATATATATAAACAATTCAGCTGTTCTCTTACCAAACAAATTCTAAGCACATCACATAAAAAGTGTTTTGCTTGCTCGCTGCAGATGTACAGTACAAGCTCAGCTGCTCGTTGTAATTAACTCAATTTAGAGGTGTTGTGGTTTGGCTACCGCTTCCCGAAATGATGGGGTTTCTTGTTTTTGTTTTGTTCGTTCTCGTCTGCGAGAGTCACACTGGTTTTGGTTCAAGCTGTGCAGCTACTGTATGCAATAGCAGCGGCAGTTGTAGCTTTGAAGATCTGAAGAGGCCCCCAACTGGAAGCAGCATAGTTGGAGCTCAAGCACATGCCCTGCATGTGTACAAGAATAATTCACTGCATGAGCTGCATGCGTGCAGGAATGCTGTACATTCCCTGCATTTGATGAGCATACAGTCAGACTAATTTTATTCAGTTTTCCTGCTTCTCCAAGGGTCATATCCCTCAACACAAATTATCAGGGCGCACTGTTGATATTGAACTTGACAGTTCCCACGACTCCCTACCAATGAGTGTAAACCAGAAACGTGGAATCAATTAGTCAACTCTACACGTAGTTGACCTTGACAACAAAGGTTGTTGGTGTCAGGGCTGAAACCTGTTTTCCGCTGTGAGAGAAATGGGAAAAGGTAGGGCCTACTTTTCCTTGCCAAACTGCCAGCATCTCACTCCACCCCACTTGCTTTTTCTAGTGCATTTTTGGATGACTGCCCTTTCTCTCCTTGAAGTGGGCTAGGAGTATTCTGTAATGTGATGGTGGCAAAAAAAAACAAGCTCTGCGTTTGTTTGCAGAGAAGCCATATTCTTGTACGTAAGTAGTAGTACTGTACACTAATCAAAGGAAGGGAAATAGAAATCAGTGGGAGGAAATCGATCGTGCGTGACAATCAGTTCTCAGCAGATTGGGTCACTCTCTTTTTTGCATTATTATTCTCCAAAGTTTCTGTCATCGACTTTGAGGCCTTTCAGTTTGACACTGATATGATGTGACTGCTCAAAGAACAGCACAGCATAGAAAAAGTCAATCTCCAAATTATGAACAACCCCTTCAACCCAACCGACATCACACCCCAGAGAGTGGAACATGCTAGCCTGCTAAATCCCATGCTGCTTTGCAAAATCATTCCGATGTGATATATAGCATGGCAGCTAACTCAAGCGAGATTATACATTCGTAACACCCGATGGGTCATGGGTAATTGTAAATCACACCTTTCCTATGAGAAGTTAGCCTCCAGACTATCTTGCTTTTGAAATAGGTACCAGCAAGGAGCAGATAACCAGCAAGGAGCATCAATCACACCGGATCCTATGCACAGTCAGCCAATCACATCTCAGAAAAATAAAGCAGCAGAAGAGGCCATGGCCAGTAGGTATACATGCCAGAGGTGTAGCGATGTGCCCATCTTAGTCTGGCATGTGAAGCTGCTTGCCCTGACATCACATTGATCTCTATCTTTCTCTCTCTCTCTCTCTCTCTCTCTCTCTCTCTCTCTCTCTGTTTCTCTCTCTCTCTCACACACACACACACACACACACACACACACACACACACACACACACACACACACACACACACACACACACACACACACACACACTAAAGGGTAAGGGATCATCCAAAGGGCTTAGTGGGGAAAGGGGGGGGGGTGGCCATTGGTAAGGCATTTTGCCGCGATTGATGTGTTCTCATGGTACTGAGCCTAAACACACACACACACACACACTGGTGCTAACACCAATCCTGTACATCCACAAACCATTTACAACTTACCACTTAGCCACTTGACAACACACACAGACACACAGATACACAGACACAGACACAGACACAGACACACACACACACACACACACACACACACACACACACACACACACACACACACACACACACACACACACACACACACACACACACACACACACACACACGCTCTGACATTAACTCTTCCCAAGTTCATGCATAATAAATTAAGACCTATTTAGAGGCATCAGAAATCCAATAAGCAGACAAATTAAAACAAATGAGCAAAGGATAACTTCCCGTCCTTAATAATTCACGAGTTGCGCCACAGCACAAAGAGGGGTAATGTAAGTTTGATCTTTTTTTTGCCTGAATTTGTAACATGGCCAATTTGAACAGCTGTTGGCCTGGGCCTGGTTTTCGTTTATATTCATGGGAAACAGCTGCTGCTGCGACCCAGTGCAAGTCTCAATGGGACGGAAGCAAGGAAGGACCTGTCAACTCGCTTGAACCGTATGTAAAAAGTGGATGGCGGAACTTGTCTAAGGAACTTGACTCTACTTGAAACACAGCATGTTCTTGTTACCATGACTTCCTACACTGTCAGCGCAGGTATGTCATGTGAAAGATGCTGTGTATCAATGTTATTGTGTCTATATTTGGTAGGCCTATGTTTTATATGTCTAAGGGGACATCTTTTTATTGTTTTCAATTGTTATCTTTGTTTGACTTTCTATTCTATTGTATCTATTGTAATTGTATTGTATTGTATTGTATTGTATTATATTGTATTCCATTTTATTCTATCCTGTTCTATTCTATTTTGTGACTAGCCCATAGAATTCAACAAGAAACTGTCAATATTCCCCTGAAATTAAAAAGGGCAAGCAGTGCCAATTGTGTGCATGAGAAGCAAGCCCTTTGAGACACCAGTGCAGGTGTGTGACATGTGTGAGCACTGCCTGCCTGACTCGACGCCGGTCTGCCACCTGTAATGCGATAATCAATGAAAAATTAAAAAGCCCTTTAAGGCCATGTCTGGATGGCATGGCAATTTTGTGCATGGTTTCCGTTTACACACGCTAAGGTGAACTGAAACGCACTAAAAACCCCACTAGCATGGCTATGGCTCCGCTGGCGCCCATGTGTCCTGATCGAATTAAGCCTGGGAGACCCGGGGACATGGCATTTGAGGGGGAGTGGGGCCTCACCGAGGCTGGCAGCAGATGCCTTTGACAGGTGCTCACCGCATCAAATGTGCCATTTCCAACCTGCCAAAATGTTTTGGTTCAGAAAAGAGGGGGTTGAGGAGGAGAATCCTTACTTTTACAGCTTCACCGGGTCGAATATCATTTTCTTCCAGAAAAAAAAACAGATATTCACTGAAAATATGGAGCACTTTTGCACACCTTTGTAATGGAATAGGTGAGTTGGGTATGTCCACCTTCCAGAACGTTTCGATTCATAACCACTGCCGTTTCATGGTATTTGGGGTTCCAGGTAAAGAGGGACTTTGCCCCTCCCCCCCTTTTTCCCTTGTCAAACTATTGAAGAGGGCCCCACTTAAGACAGATGCCAATGGCAGTATTATTGCACTTTTTCCGTCAATGAATTTAGGGAGGTTGCTGCCACACTCCCAAAGTAGTCATTGCTGCAATTTAGGTACAAGTACATATCCAACTAGAAATGCACCCAGAGTGTGCAGACTTCCGCCAAGGAAGTTCAGTTTGTTTTTAGACACATAAGATACTTGTGAAATGATGTGGTGTCATTTATGCAGGTTTATACACACCATTATTGTGTTCAGAGAATTAAATAGTCAAGTTGTAACCAAATTAGATCTATCTTTTTATTAATTACCATGTCAGCCTTGATACATCCCTCTCAGAATCACAACCGTTGTTTTATTAGCCTATAGGCCTAGTGCAATTTTAACAGCATAGTCCCATATAGAACAGGTAAACATCATCCCGCTTTGAGAGAGCTTTAGATCACGCTGGAATGGAACTGTAGATTAGTGAAGGGATAGTCTAATGATTTTGACCAACATTGTCAACCAAAACAACAAAACTGTTAGATCAATTTTTGCCTACGAGAATAGGCATCCTCCGAGCCACTGCGATCTTGGCGTTCTCAGCATTTCCTTCCCCGCATTTAGCTCATTGAAAATTATTCAAAGTTGTTAATCTGTCCACGGGCATCATGCTGTGGGGCTGTCTGGTCTCTGTCCATCTTGTTAACAACTCGGGTTAACTTTAAATGGAGCGAAGGGGGTGCCATGAATTTAACCAGCATTGTGAACTGACGTCACAAATTCCAGCCTATTTGGGCAACTGTCCATCTTGGAAACAACTTGGGTTAACTTTAAATGTAGCGAAGGGGGTGTAATGATCTTAACCAGCATTGTGAACTACGCAGTCACAAAATTTCACATTTTGGCAACGGCGGCCTAATTAATTTGACAGCATTTGTCAAGCCGATGTGCGATCTGACTGTCCATCTCGTAACAGCATTGTGAACTTACACTTCACACGTATTTTTTGGCAGCGGTAATTAATTTGACAGGATTGTTTGTTAACGTCAATGACGAGGGTGTAGTCCCGGTTGCCTGCTAATGTGCAACTTTTTAGGTGAAAATGAATGCACTTGGGTATTGGAGCTGGCGGCAAAGGATAGAGTCCCATGGCGTAGGGAGTCCCTCCCTGCTCCTTATTGCCGAGAATGGCGCAGGCACACCCGTGTGGAATATTCGCCGGTGCTCTGGCATCATGCTGTCTGGCGGTCTGGTCCCTGTCCATCTCCCAAACAACTTTAAGTGTAGGGAAGGGGATGTAATGAAATTGACCAGCATTGTGAACCTACGCAATCTCATAAATTCCTTTTTTGCCAACGGGCTACCCCAATTAATTTGACAGCATTGCGAACCTAAACGTTCTGCGGAGTTATTGTCCATCTCGCTGCGCAACAGCATTGTGAACTTTTTCCAATAGTGCAGCAAATACCTCAAACAATCTTTCACTTGGTGATGCAAGCATCAAATTTGGTTCAGAGGTGCTTCAGACCCTACCCTTTTAGAAAAGGTCGCTATCCAGGTGAAAAAACAAAATGGCGGCCATTTTCCAAGATGGCCGCCAATTGAACTGCGTTTAAATGGCTTTTATGTATATTTTGATTGACTGATCATATTTTGAATATCTATGTATGAAAATATATTATGTTGAGCATGGAAAATTCAATTATACACTCAAGAAAAAAACAAAATATTGAAAGTTATAGTATTTCCATAATTACATATAAATAAACTAACACTCACTGAATGATTCTAAATATTACAAAAACAGAAGTAGGCCTATACTGATTACATGTTTGTTGTTTGGGTAGGAAAACACTCTGATGCACATGTTGGATTAGTTATTTTTAGTCCTCACATTTGCAGGAATATAACTGTGTACAGTTGAGGCTAAAGCAATAGCATTTGCATCTTCCTCTGCAGTCAGTCTTGCATCCACATTTTGTCAGTTGCTGGCAACTCTCCGCAATTGCAGGAAGCTTTGACCAGAGAACTTTCCAGGCCTCACCATCTTTTTGGCAGAGGCACCTGTACCTCTTTCCAGAGGGCAGGAGACTGAACAGTTTGTGTGCAGTGTGACTCATGTTTTTGGTGATCATCAGTACTTTTCGGGTGAGGCGGGTGGTGTAAATGTCATGCAGGGAGGGGAGTGGCGCTCCAATGATCTTCTACGCTGTGTCAAAGAAAATGGAATCTTGTACAAGAACGACCACTAGCTGGTGTGGCCAGGAGTGGCACTGCAGCTATGTTATCGCAGCCAAGTAAATAATGAATGGGTGCCAATGGGGCTGTACGCTTCTCATAGAACTATCTGCCCGTGTGATTTTTTCCCTGGAAACAATGAAGTCGCGTTCGATAGATATGAGTAAGTGAAAGCATTTGCCGACACGTTTGCATCTTGTCAAGTGTTAGATTCGTGAAAATGACCCTTATTTCAACTATAGCAATGACATAACACGTGACAATCGACTTTACGGCACTACGCCATTTGTTTTGTAGTTTTAAGTCTGTCTTCAGATGTCGATGTGTTTAAAGTTATGTTAGGATTGTTGCGGACACCTGTTATTTATTGCATTTGAGGTGGTGGAAAAGCGGCATGTGTACATGGGGTAAAGGAAATGACTGCGCTCATCCTTAAGAATTTGGGCACCTTCAATTAACATGTTGGACGGTGGTGGGGGTTGAGGTGTGTGACCGTAGATGTCTCTGCTAGGAGGATCAGTCAGAGTACGTCTCTCGTCAGCTCTGGTCGTGAATAGTCGCAGAGATTCCTCAGCCAGCAGGTATTAGCCGAATGCTAGCGTGTTGCAGGACAAAACTAACACGTCTTTGGGAGAACAAAGCCATGTCAGGAACCTTTAACTTCACTTCTAATACAACTTCCATGATAAGGTACAGAATGTGCACACATCTTTACAAACCAGAGAACAGAATCGTCACAAATCCCTGCTGAGCCATTTAGCCCAATAGGCTCCCATTCATCTTTTACTTGGCTGCGTGCGCCAACGGGGCTATAATGGGAGCCAATGACAGATGCCTATCTCATAGCTTAGAACATTTCTGGCTGTGTTCACAATGTGCTGGAGTGTCTTCCTGTTTTGCTCTGTGCAACCTCCTCCCCACACTGTGATGCAGCTGGTCAGGATGCTCTTGATGGTTTCTCTGTAGAATGCTGTCATGATGGAGGGTGTAGCACTTGCCTTCTTCAGTTTGCAAAAGAAGTAGAGGCGCTGTTGGGCCTTCTTCGCCAGTGATGATGTGTTTGTGGTCCAAGAGAGGTCGTCGCTGATGTGCACTCCAAGGAATTTTGTGCTGCTCACTCTCTCCACAACATCATCGTCGATGGTCCGTGGTAGCGGATGTTTTTGGCCCCTCTGAAAGTTGACAACAATCTTCTTGATCTTATTGACATTCAGCAGGACGTTGTTGTCCTTGCACCATCTGGCCAGCAAGTCTACTTATTCTCTGGAGTGAGTCTCGTCACCCTTAGTGATGAGGCCCACCAGTGTTGTATCGTACGCAAACTTCATCTGATGGTTAGTGCTGTGGGTCGTTGTGCAGTCATGTGTCAGCAGCGTGAACAGCAGGAGGCTGAGCACAAAACCTTGCGGGGCCCCCGTGCTCAGGGTCAGGGTGCTTGAGGTGTTGTTCCCGACACTTACTGCAGCTCAATGGATTTTTAGCAGACATCTTGTGTAATACGGTTAAAGGCCGAGGGGCTATCCTTTTACCACCCAACCATTCAAAATATCAAAGCACATTGAGATATGGGACACAACAAGGTTCAGTCATCTTCTGCCCTAGCCGGGCTCCGTCCTACTGGTGACGCAACGCCTTCGGCTCAGCTACACACAGTAGGGCCAGGAGCTTGCTGTAAAACCGCAGGCGCACACGAATGCACACAAGAATACACGCACCAAAACACACACATGCACACCTGTACGCACACTCACACACATACATACACACAGACTCACAAACACAGGCTTGCGCATGCACGCACACACACACACATATGCACACACATACATACACACTGACAAACACACACACACACACATACACACACATACACACACACACACACACACACACACACACACACACACACACACACACACACACACACACACACACACACACACACACACACACCTACTACATAACACCACCAACCCTAACTTGCTTCTATCCACATATCAGAACACCAGAATATTTGCTGTAATATACCAAGGCACAACCAACACTTGGGAAAACGAGAGAGAGAGAGAGAGAGAGAGAGAGAGAGAGAGAGAGAGAGAGAGAGAGAGAGAGAGAGAGAGAGAGAGAGAGAGAGAGAGAGAGAGAGAGTATTAATTCCAAATATTGAAAGAGGAAAGGGCCAGGAAAGAGGGAGGAGAAGAGAAGGAAGAGAGAATAAGAGAGGAGGCATGAGTGAAGGAGGAGAGGAGGAGTGTGTGAGCTTCCATGACAAATAAACTGGCAGCAGATGGCTGTAGAATGGCACAGTAGGTAGAGAGGCACACTAGACTGGTAGAGGTTAGCTAAGTACACCACGAGCGACAGAAGTCATTATTTCTCTACGGAGGGCCGGCGACTAAAGCGACCAGAGCGAATTCGCCAGGAGTGAAGCGACCTGAGCGACCAGCGAGAATTTTAGTGATTAAACTCAAGCTAGTATTATGGTAATGGATAATGATGCAGTTTGGCAAAATCCAATTGGAATGTTCATATCTCCAAATGTCCTATAGGCTGTCAAGCCAGAGCCGTTAAAGGTGTATGCCACTATTTTGGGGCTTGATACAGTTAAAATCGTTGGCTGGGGTTTATAAAGGTGGTAAAGTGTCTTATTTTTCATGTTAAGCATGCTACACGGATCCATTGACTTTCACTAGCTTAGCGACATGCTCCCTCTTTTAACATGTCTTAAAGCAAGACAACGGCTTACAAGAAAAATAAGACACTTTACCACCTTTATAAACCCTGGCCAACGATTTTAACTGTATCAAGCCCCAAAATTGTGGCATACCCCTTTAAGTGATTTGCTAAATCAAACATGACAATGTCACGTCCAGAGCCAATAAAGCGAAATCATGGCGAAACTTCTTCAGCGACCTCAGCTATTCAGGTAGGTTGTTATTGACACACGACACTACTCTCACTGGGCCATAGGGATAATCCCACACATTAGCATCATTTCATGATTGAGGTTTTTGTTTTGTTTCTTTTTTTTTTGTTTCTCTATTTAGCTTCCTTTCATTTGAGACAGTCATCGTACACATACCAGGGAGGGATTGGAGAGGAGAGGGTAGAAATATGTTCCAGTCCCTTTGAATCCCAGAGAACTGTGCCAATGACATATTTGTTTGCTAAGTACCCTAGTGTGTGCGTGTGTGTGCGTGTGTGTGTGTGTGTGTGTGTGTGTGTGTGTGTGTGTGTGTGTGTGTGTGTGTGTGTGTGTGTGTGCATGCGTGCGTGCGTGCATGCGTGACAGATACTGTATAGTTGTGCATGTGATGAGATGGCATGAAAAAAGCCCTGCTGCGGGTTGGACAGGGACATCACAAAGACAAGCAAATAAAGAAATGAAAAATGAAGGAAAATATGAAAACATAAACACTGACCAACAAGACAAATGGTGCACAGTGACACCTCAGTATTATTTCGGCGGGATGGAGGCCCTAAACATATGATATTATATATACAGTAGCATGGCGCAGAGCATACAGGGTGAAGACTTAACATGGTAATAAATAATAGATACGGCCTACAATGTGGTGTGCGAGCGTTACGTAAAAACCATAAATCTCATTTCATGCAAATATAAAAAAAATTGGAGACCATCATTATTTAAAGGGACCGCCATGTGCTGTAGGCCTAGAGACCCTGCGTGACCTCCTTGGCTCATAAATAACAATGTGGCGAACATCCATTGGTGCGCGGCACAAAATCCATCTCTGCATCTCGCAACGCCGTTTGTGAGGCATGAGTTATTGAAATCCAATGTATTAGGAGGTAATGCAAATGCATTTTACTTACATAAATTGTGTAACTTATCATCACAAACCTGTCACGTAAGTTAAGGGTTTTGTGTGTCCGTGTGTGTGGCTGTTTGCACTGTATGTGTGTGCATGCGTGCGTGCGTGCCTGCCTGCGTGCGTGCATGCCTGCCTGTGTGCATGCGTGTGTGCGTGCGTGCGCGTGTGTCCATGCATGCTTTTCATGTACGTGCTTGTGCATGGGTGTAGGCACTCTATACAGCATGTGCGTGTGTACGGCAGCCATGGTGATGTAGATTAAATTCACAGGTGTGTGTGTGTGTGTGTGTGTGTGTGTGTGTGTGTGTGTGTGTGTGTGTGTGTGTGTGTGTGTGTGTGTGTGTGTGTGTGTGTGTGTGTGTGTGTGTGTGTGTGTGTGTGTGTGTTTATCAGGAGTATAAGTAGATGTGATAGAGAGTAGACCCAGGTGTGACAAAGTTAACTACTGCACATAATATACACATGTAAGGAATATAATGTTTGTCAGCTTTCCATTTCATCACTACCAGGCATGACTGATTGGACTAAACATCACCTGCATGGGCACACTTACATAACAACGTGTCAGATGGATAATGTACACAAATAAGCCATGTGTATGGTGTAAAATACAGCACTTCATGTTGATGTAGCAAATTAATGATGTACATCCATCGATCATTTCTTTTGATTAGCTGTGTGCATGCTAAAATAAGTAGCCTACTTCACTTTGTTGTTAAATGACTTCTGTACAGGGAACATAATGTTCATATTTATTACAAATGTGTCACAGGTTATATGGCCTTAAATGGGTGTTCCTGCTATATCTGTTTACAAATTTACGGATATTTTTGAAAACACATTGGTTTTGGCCTCTTGTTTTTAGGATGCACTTAAAAAAATGCATGCCATTTACAGGGCTAATACGCTCTGTCACAATGGAGTTCTTATTTTTATCCACATGAATCTGATTTTAAAAATCCATATTTGTGTTGCCAGCACCTATTTTTGCAGCAGTTAGTGAGTCTAGTTGTTTTTTCTAGCTGTTGCTGTGTAGCTATTATCATGCTTGCTTGTGTGGATACTGTACAGTGACACTGGATTTGTAACGTGAGGCACACTGCTTAATATGCTACTGTCCATACTGATCCAATCATATCAATTTTTGGAATGTCATAACACCCAAACAATGTCAACTTGACAATCCACATACCTAATGGGATATTATGACAATGGTCAAAAGCATCAATAATGTGTCATTAATGTGTCTGACATGTGTCATGACGTTCTTACATGACGTTTACATGACTCTCTTATGTAGACCACATCAAATAAAGTTACCAAATGGGTTGTATGTTGTGTCCGGATCTTCATCAGGCATCGTAAGTAACTTTGCAATTTTAACCCTTTATAGGGCCTAACAGTAAGGCACTGGGTTATTATGCTGGCAACCCGGTTTCGATTCCAGTCCACAAAAGGACCTGAGAAATATCTTTTAAAAAAAGAAAAAAGTGTGCTTTTTGGAGGGTTTGCAGGCAATGTGATGTAATGTGAGTATGTTTGTTGTCCTTGTATCTTGATTCTGTTTTTGGTAAGCAGAACAGTGGGCACATTTTCTGAAATACTGTAGTTCCTCATCTTGACATGTCAGCCTATTCTCAATCTAAACTGAGGAGGGAAAAAGTGAGAATGCTTACTTCAATATAATACACTCACTTGCAAAGCCACTGAAAGGGAAAGAAATATGAAAAGTGCCTTCCAAAACCAGGGCCGTTGACAGATTTCACCAGGCCCAGAGTGAAGTGATCTGAAAGTACCACCCCACAGCCAATACACACACTGCAATGTGGACCCATTTCTGGGGCCCCTCTCTCGCTGGGCCAAGGACAACTGACCACCCCCCACCCCCCTACATAGATGACCACCTAGGGCACACATGCATCTGCATACACATCTTACATACAGTTTTCTGCCACGGACATCACTGATGCATGGAATCATACACCACGTGAGGATGAAGAAACTGAAACAAAAAGAACTTGCATACAAGACGTTCTTCCGTCTCTCTGCTTCTGTTTACCTGCAGGTTACGGCCATTTTCACACGGCAAAAGAAGTCATAACAGAGTGGATATGTTTAATGATGTAAAACCTGCATAAATCATGTATATTGTATATTGTGGGTGAATTGGAAAAAAATGACACTGTGCTTTGTTGATTGTCATGTGTTATATTTTACCTTCTATTACGAACTGTGTGCAATTCAATGACTTTTTTTCTGTGCGGCTACACACCATAATAATAACAGAAATGAAAGAAGAAAACATTAAAGAATAATGGCTGAAATGAAAAAGCAATTGATTCACAATGTGTCAATCCCTGCAAGCAAGTGAACACTGTGACATGCTTCAGAGCCTTTCTGGAGGTAATGAAATAAGTAGTTAGTTGTGATTATACGAGAAGTTTTTGACTTTCGTATGCCGCGCTGACTTTAATCGCTCTTGAGTAAAAAAAGGCCGTACCCATAAACTTTTATTTATGGACGCTCTAAACCTTGCTGGGGGACTGTTGAATGAATGAATTTTCAGTGTAAATGTAGGCTTTGAGAGGTGTGTGTGTGTGTGTGTGTGTGTGTGTGTGTGTGTGTGTGTGTGTGTGTGTGTGTGTGTGTGTGTGTGTGTGTGTGTGTGTGTGTGTGTGTGTGTGTGTGTGTGTGTGTGTGTGTGTGTGCAATACTTTTCTGAAAAGTATGCTGGCACACCCCGCTGCCACCCCCTTACACTTTCACTTTGCACACACTCACCGCAACATGATCTCCAAAAATTCCGTGCTCCGGGACACGGATGTTAAGGGCACAAAATCCGTGTCCAGGAGCACGGATTTTGCCAAAATTCCGTGCTCCTGGACACGGAATTGTTTTCCGTGCTCCTGGACACGGAATTGTTTTCCGTGATGTACACAGAGAAGTGCTCTCTCTATGGGCTACTACCACAGCTCTATGTTTCCACAGTCTTGTGTTTTCTCAGGATTTTTCTAATTTCAAATATTTTTTCTCAAACATTTTTTTTTCCTACTGACAGGTTAGGGTTAGGGATTGTTTTGGTCTGGGCACAGCTAGTTTTCTTTCATTCATTATATGAATTTGATAGCCTAGCAACCAACTGGAAAAGGTATTTCTCAAAAATATGTCTTTAATGACAGGTTAAGGTTAGGGAATGTTTTGGTCAGGGCATAACTTAAATTGCTATAGCATTATTTTGTTTAGGATTAGCATTTGGTATGTATTTTCTAATGATAGAGTTACACAGTGCTGTGGTAATAGCCTATAAAAAGCACTTCCGTGTGCCCATCACGGAAAACAATTCTGTGTCCAGGAGCACGAAAACAATTCTGTGTCCAGGAGCACGGAATTTTGGCAAAATCCGTGCTCCTGGACACGGATTTTGTGTCCTTAACATCCGTGTCCAGGAGCACAGAATTTTTGGAGATCAGGCTGCTCACCCACACAATCCCGTCGCACACAATCCCGTTTCCACACACTCTCCCACACAATCCCGTTTTCACACACACACACACACACACACACACACACACACACACACACACACACACACACACACACACACACACACACACACACACACACACACACACACACACACACACACACACACACACACACACCCTATACTCCTCTGCCCGCACCTGAGCTTCCTGAGCCTCAGCACCCATAAATCAGTGTAGGGATGTGAAACTGAACTTTATATTCGCTCTCTTATGACTGTTGTCATTACCATTCAAAGGCCATACATAGTATATCCTCCTCCCTTCTCTCACACACAGGCATGCACGAGCACGCACACGCACATGCACACGCACACACACGCACGCACACACACACACGCACACACGCACACACACACACACACACACACACACACACACACACACACACACACACACACACACACACACACACACACACACACACACACACGCAGAACCCATACACAGTACAGCCCATTCATCAGCTAGACTCTTCCCAGAGCAGTGCCCAACTTGGGAGAAAGGACAACGACTCTTGGGCAGCCAACAAAACAACTTGCTCACTATAGTCATTGACATGTACAGTACAATATGCCTGCATTTTATATCTTATTTTAACCCTTTGAGGAGTAAGGATTTTTCCCCAGTTCTAGAATTTTACCCAAGAATTCTATAGCTCCCATACAACTCTGTGTTAAAAATCCTGCAGAGGGTTTGTGACATCATAGTGACACCTCAAAATTCTAAACACATATGTGATGGTACTCCTCAAAAGGTTAAAGGAAAATTTCCAGTTCCTACGTGGGAGAGAGAAAAATGAAGCATCTTGGGCAGTCAACAACACGATTTACGATTCGTGGTCGTTCCTCACATGTACAGCACACAGGTCTCACAGTACAGTAGCACTGTGCTGCACATCTTATTCCAAAGGAACAGTTTCCATTTAGGCCCAGTAATGCAAAGAAAACATCTCAACTCTCACTAACATAGCCAATGTTTTGCTTGTTAGTTTGTTTGATATTTCCCCAGAGCCGTTTTCCATCAAAAGCAGAGCATTCCCTGCTTCCATAAAATATGTTTTATAAATGGGGTGGACTAAAATCAAGGAGTCAACACAAGATAGAGGTATACATTGAAATATTTAAAGGTGCACCATGTAATATTTTTAGCTGTTAATTTCCAGAATTCATGCTAGCCATTCATAGATGTTACCTTTTTAAGAGATATTTACCACCACCATCAAATTGTAAGTATCCAATATGACTGGGAAAATTGCGCTTTTCATACATGAAAAGGGGATCCTCTCCATAGTCCACAATTGTGAATTTACAGAAATTGACATTTTTAGCTGCAAAACAGTAGGACTTGTATAAGTCCCCAGTTCTTTGAGGGAATGAGAGAAGACTACTCTCTCTATATGGGCTGCGTCCTCGCAGAGTAGGCCTACATTAAATGTACTCTGTGAGGACGCAGCCCATAGAGAGAGTAGTCTGAACGACTGACCGAAAAAGAACTCCCTATAGTTTGGTCATGCTAGTAAATATTAGTTCATTATTTAGTAAATATTCCAGCAAAAATTGGTAGTAGACAGCTCAGTTTCAATGAGCAGCATAGATGCATACCTACTCTGGTCACAATCTTACACAGCGCACCTTTAACCATATGATTAATTGTAAAGCTGTTACTGTATCTAAGAATTTTACTGTATCAGAGCCCACAACAATGCTGAACCCAAGGGATTTTCATCAAGCAATATAAAAAAACAACACTGGGCTTGTAATCATCAACAGCATGGTTTGATGTGTGACATTGCACAGAACGTTTCATCCCCCAAGAACCTTTTGTCAGATCCTCCTTCTTTTTTAAAAAAAAGAGCAGGGGGGCTTGTGTGACCACTCTAGAGAGAGATGCTTTGTTGGGGGTTAATGTGGTACCACACACACACACACACACACACAAAGGGGTGCTGACAGGGGGGACAAAGGGGACAGTTTTCCCGGGCCCAGCGAGAGAAGAAGCCCAGAATTGGGTCCTCATTACATTGTATGTATTGGGCTGGGGGGCCCTTTCAGACTACTTTGTCCTGTGCCCAACGAAAGCTGTCAGCGGCCCTGCACACACACACACTGGTTGTCCTCGGAAACCCAGCATCATGACCGGCCACCTGCTGGCGTGGCCGTTTCATCTTCGGGGGTGGGGGGTGAGGGGTGGGGGGGATCAGAGCGTCTCCCTCAGTCGCTCCCTGGAGTTGTACCATAACAACAAGAACAAACAGCGCTTTGAGACGACGCCAATTCACACGCCACCTTGCCGGCGACAGTAATTGCTTGATTACACTAACGAGACTAACGAGTTGGCATGGAGGAGGCACGAGAGCTTTTTGAAAGAGGGGCGTGCTGATCATCTTCAGAGATGAGCGTGACTTGTTTTTGTTTTATTTTTTTTATTTTTTTGTCTTCTTCTCCCCCTCCTCCACCCCTCTCCGATGGTCTGTTGGACTGTTTGAAGGGGGAAATAATTACAGGGCTCGCCTGTGGGTGGCATTCTGAGCAGACGAAGGAAAATGAAAGGATAAAAGGAGGCTGGAGGCTGCATTAAAAAAAAGAGCAAGCATCTGAACGCACAACATGATACGGATAAAATGAATCACTGGCTCAGATCAATGCTAGCTTACTTTTTTTGATAAGAAATAGGCCTAGTTCATCATAACGCTTGCATTTGCTTGACATTTGAGGGACAAAGCCAAGGTTATGTATTCAGTAAATGTTCATATACAGAGAGTTGGTTGAAAGCACTTCACATCAAAGGCTTTATAAAAAACTTCACTTGTAGAAATGGCTTGAAAGCGCGCATATGATGCATTGATAACCAAATTGTAGAGAGGCATATAAAATGCATCGGGTTAAATACAGGGATGGAAAAACTGTGAAAATGCAATTAATCAGGAATACGTAAACACAAGCAAGGACAGGTGACACTTAACACTAGAACTACCAGGATTTTTCTGCCTACCTAGAAGTACCAGAGAGGGGTCATTTGACCCGGCGGCTTTTACCTAATACACTAATCACTCATTTTGTTATGGTAATGAGGCTGTTAGGGGCCGTGTGTGGGGTGAGGGGTGAGGGGGTCACACCTTACAGTGCTAACAGCCAAGACAAACAGGGACAGACAGCTTCTTCCCAAGGGCTGTCAGCCTCCAAAATCACCACAGGTAAATAGCAACTTGCATGAAGATATCAGCAATAAAGACAGATAGCACAGTTTGGCGGACAGTGTGTTACAGTTTTTCTCCATTGGTTTGGCTCATTTCTTGAAACTGAAATGTCATTCTCAAAACATGGACAAATCCCAAAACTAATTTGCAGTTCCTCACAACAGAATGGCATTTATCATTGCTTTCATCAAATTTCAAATGCTTTTGTACATGTCTCAATCATTTAGTACATCCTTGCAAATGGCTATGTACAAGTATCCTACAGTTAACACAATCAGCTTACATTTAGTAGAATTTTCAAATGAATGTACCTTGCTGATCTATCCCAATTGGTTGATTCTCAGTGTAATGGTTGTCCTGAAAACATGTCAGCACATTTTCTTCATATAAGTCATCAATGAATGTGTGAATGTCCCATGTGATCATGACGAATCATATGACTGCAACCAGATAATGGTTGAATTACAGTTTCTCGATTGGTTTGGCTCATTTCTTGAAACTGAGATGACATTCCTATAACCATTGGGTCATTTGGCCAAACATTCTTACACTTCTGCACAACAGTTCAGATAACTAGCAAAATGTCATATACCTCCCAAAACACCTCATTCTTGGATCAGCACTAAACCGTCTCACATATAAATAGTCAGTACCATCAAAATGGCATAGATCCTTCTCAATTGCTTTGGCTCATTTGCATTCATTTAGTCCTTCTGTCAAAATAAACTGGATGGTTCAGCATAACTACATGGATCCTCATCACTCGCTCATATCACCCCAAAAACAGTTTACATATGTGTCAAAACTAAATTTCTTCCCCACATATATCATCAGTACCCCCAAAATACATTGTCCCTTTGCCATTGTGTAAGCACTGCCAGTCAAAATGGTTAGGTGTTTTATCTACGTTCAGCTAACAGATTTCGACTATGTATAAAAATGAAAAAGTGAGTGAAACCATTGAAGTTTGACAACACAGATAATTTACCAAGGACATTTATCAGTAACTTTCTTTACTGTAAATTCATATACAGAAAGTAATGCCCATATATCACAGGTTTCTCATGGGTTTGGCTCATTTCTCAAAACAGAGATAACATTCTCAAAATAACATTGACAAATGCCAAAGCAACTAGCAATTGTTCAAAACAGAATGTCGTTTGAAAAAATGTCATGAAATTAGCCAAATAACAGAGGAAACTGTAGTATACACGGTTGTAAAATTATTTTCTACTAACTAGTAAAGTTACAATACCATCTGACCTGTTGAACACTGTCATGAATTTACTATGTAATGAAATTCTTAAAATATAATGTCCTTGACTGTTTTGGGAATTGCGTAGACCACTTTGCATATGATGACTTACACAATGAAATAATGCTGACGTGTTTTGGAGAGGGCAACCATTAGACTGAGAATTGTCTAATTCGTTTAGATAAGCAAGGTCAATTTATTTGGAAAATGTGCTGAATGTATGCTGAATGTGTCAACTGAAGGGTATTTGTACATATCCATCTGCAGAGATGTACTAAACATTTGAGACATGTACAAAGCATTTGATATCTGATGAAAGCAATGAAAAATGCCATTCTGTTTTGGGAAATTGCAAGTTGGTTTGGGGATTTGTCCGTGTTTGTTTTGAGAATGTCATCTCAGTTTTGAGAAATTAGACAAACCAATCGAGAAAAACTGTAACGTGTGAATCTCCCATGCCATGTGACCATAACGACTCATGTGAATGCAACCTGGCAATTGTTAGATGGATAAATACCAGTGCATGTGGACTACTGCTTTATTTCCATCAAGAATTTTGTGGTGAAAGAAACTCCTCTCCAAGGAACGAAGATGCAGAGATACAGCACTCAACAGGCATTGGAAATGATCCACACACGCACACACACACACATGCAAAAACACTCTGTGTCTCAAGTGACAGCTGTGAGCTGCTAACAGCCACATTTCCACAACAAAAGGAGTGTCCGCAGGGGGTCCAAAGGGTCAAATGACCCTCTTGTGGGGCTTTTAGGTAAAAAGGTCAATTGACCCCTCCGTGGTAGTTCTAGTGTTAAGAAACATGATAAGAAAAGTTTAAATTATTTAAGTGATCAATATGCCAATCGCTTAGCTTGAGTATTGATTACAGCAAGACAGTACACACAATTGGGCGCTGCTGAGTGGGGATCGACATGTGATATACTATAACTATATAACTATATAAATCCTCAACAGCTCTCTTGTATCCCTCACAGAAACACAGGAGCATAGCACCATATATACCAGGACCTGTGCAAAATTAGGTCATATGGCCAAACCGTCATTCAAAACAAAATTGTATTTAGATAGTAAATAGTTAAAGGTAGGAAGAACACATAAATAGGTTGACCCCTACTAAGATGAATACATAGGCCTAAATAGTATGGCCCCTAATGGGCTGTGAGTAGGGAAGGCTGGTGGAGTGGTAGGGGTGTCAAAGTTGTGTTGTCCTGGGACTAGGGAGAAGGGGGATGCCAGAAATTGGGTCCTTCTTGCATTGTATGTATTGGGTCGTGGGGACATTTCAGATGACTTCTTCCCTGTCAAAACCAAAGAAGTCAGCGACCATGGCTCTGAGATTCCAGTCTCACTCTTCAGTGCTCCACCACAACACCCACCCCTGCAGGAGACATTGAGAGTTAATGAGATTTTCCCACGTCAACACGTGCTAACGCTAGCCCCGAAACAAAGGGCTACGCTACTCAATATTATCTACTGTGAGATCCGTGCGAGACTAAGCATTAGCCCCATTGTCTGGCAAGGGATGGAGGGATGGAGGGATGAAGGGGCGGAGGGATGGAGGGAGGAACCCTTCCCATTCATGGTGCATTACGAGAGGAGGAGGAGAGATGCTGAGGCCATGAGATAGCGCAACTCTATGGCCGAGGGGGGGGGGAGCTCAGACAAGACAACACAGCATGGCACGGATATAATCTGCCTCCCAACCTACACACCGCAACGCAACACAACACAACAGAACACAACACAGAGCAAAATAACACAACACGGCGCAGCCATGTTTTCCAGATTTGGGACTTTACATTCTTTGGGGTGTAATCTGGTGGTTTGTTCACACTGCACTGCTGGCGGAGAAGCTATGTCATTTGTACGCCAGAAATAGAATAAAGCTGGTTCTATTTTTTTGTTCTTTTATGCTCTCCATCTGTTTCTTGTACTTCTTTTTATTTTGTTTCTTCTTCTTGTTTCTTCTTCTTCTTCTTCGTCCTCTTCTTCTTCTTCTTCTTCTTCTTCTTCTTCTTCTTCTTCTTCTTCTTCTTCCTCTGTTCTTTTCTGCTGTGCCTCCGCAGCCCCTGCAGCCTGTGTCATTAATAATGGGGGTGATTATCTCTCCCTCGGGGCTCCACAGCCCACACACACAACACGCACAAAACACACACAACACACCACACACACACACACAATACACACACACACAACACACACACACAACACAAACACACACACACACACACAACACACACACAGATGAACGCACGCACGCGCACACACACACACACACACACACACACACACACACACACACACACACACACACACACACACACACACACACACACACACACACACACACACACACACACATACACACAAACACACACACACACACACACACACACACACACACACAGAGCAGAGCACAGCAGTCTCCCCTTTGCAAGACCACACAGAGCCCCCAGAAGCAAACTCTGCAGCACTAGCACATAAACATGGCACCAGACATGGCAGAGAGAGATATGCCATGGGAGCAGCTGATGAATGCACTTGGTGTGTGTGTGTGTGTGTGTGTGTGTGTGTGTGTGTGTGTGTGTGTGTGTGTGTGTGTGTGTGTGTGTGTGTGTGTGTGTGTGTGTGTGTGTGTGTGTGTGTTTGAGTGTGTGTGTGTGTTTGAGCGAGAGAGAGAGAGAGAGTGAGAGAGAGAGTGTGTGACTGTTTGCGTGTGTGTGTGTGTGTATGTCTGTGTGTGTATGAGAGAGAGAGATAGAGAGAGAGAGAGAGAGAGAGAGAGAGAGAGAGAGAGTGTGTGACTGTTTGCGTGTGTGTGTGTGTGCGTGTGCGTGCGTGCGTTCGTGTGTGTGTCTGTCTGTGTGGGAGGGAGAGCGTGTTGACATGCATGTGCATTTCTGTGTGTGTGTGTGTTTGCGTTGGAGGGATTGCAGATTTCCCCAATTATACTGCAGCGTTCTCTGCAAAAGATGTCAAGATAGAATATCTGCATAATTTCCAAAGTATATAATGTATTTCACTATAAATGTGAGCCCCCCTGGAGTGTTAGGAGCAAAGTTTAATTACCTCTGGCTAGTGCAGTCACAATAGGATCCAGGTAAAATGGTGATTATTTACAGATCCTGCCGGAAACTAGGAAAAACTATAACAAATCACTCCAACTTTTGCCATATTGCTTATTACTTTATTCCTGCAGTATATAAGTCTGCTATTCACCAAGGGCTACAACAGTCACAGCAAACTCTCAGCAGGTTCTATAGGAGGACAGATGTACCTGTGAATTACACAAACACATGCACACACACGTGTGCGCACACACACACACGCAAGCACACAAGCACCCACACACGCACTCACACACACACACACGCGCGCACGCTTGTACACATGGACAAAACACACACACACACACATGCACACAAAAACACACACGCACACACACACGCACACGCACACACCCACACACACACACGCACGCAAACACAAAAACACACACGCACACACACGCACACACACACACACACACACACATACACACACACACAAAGCAAGGCAAATACTAAATATGTCCCTCGCTGTTACCGTATACGACAATGCAGCAATTCTGTAAGCAATTTGTTACTGATTACCACCTGGCATATATAAGGTATAAGTATAACCCTGCACGCTTTGCCATCTGTCTACCTCATTTCAAAAAGCTCAAGCTTCAAGGAAGTAAATAAATACATTTCTTTTCAAAGCTCTTTTCCTCTTTTTCTTCTCAAACCTAAGTAAAAGCGTTCCACATCTGAGGACCAAATGACCAAACGAACAAGAGAAAAATGATAATAAATGATAATAAAAAACAATTCAATGAATGAATTTGAAGACATATTGAGAGAGAGAGAGAGAGAGAGAGAGAGAGAGAGAGAGAGAGAGAGAGAGAGAGAGAGAGAGAGAGAGAGAGAGAGAGAGAGAGAGAGAGAGAGAGAGGTGGACAGTGGTGTTGTAAAGTGGCCCCTCATATGTAGTGGGTCCCACATAGTGTTATATACAGGGCTGGACTGGCCATCTGGCATAGCAGGCATTTCCCGGTGGGCCCCTATTTTCTGAAATGTTAAAAAAAATATATATTTTTTTACATTTCTGAAAATAGGGGCCCACGAGGGTGCGGGGCCCACCGGTGAGTCAGTTCGGTCCGGCTAATTATGAGGGGGCCCTTAAAGCCAAAATTGCCTGGGCCCTGTTTCTCCCCCAGTCCAGCCCTGGCTATATACAGTATGTGAGGACACAGCATACGAAGACGCCGAATCGAGTGAGTGTGTATGTGTGTGTGTGTGTGTGTGTGTGTGTGTGTGTGTGTGTGTGTGTGTGTGTGTGTGTGTGTGTGTGTGTGTGTGTGTGTGTGTGTGTGTGGGTGGGTGATTGAGGGGGGTGGGGGGTTGGTTGGGGGTAGGCATCAGAGCTGGTTGTATACACAGGGCCCAAAATTTGCTGCTACGCTTGGGTGTGTAAGGCATTATGGGAAACTTGTAATACAGATAAATAGATAAATAGAGTGAGAGAGAGAGACAGAGAGTGAGAGAGCGAGAGCAAGAAAACTTGTGATCCAGATAGATAGATAGAAAGAAAGAAAGAAAGAAAGAAAGAAAGAAAGAAAGAAAGAAAGAAAGAAAGAAAGAAAGAAAGAAAGAAAGAAAGAAAGAAAAGAAAGAAAAGAAGGATAGCAAGAGGCGTGTAGAGTGGTATAGGAGGCCTGTGATTGGGATAGGGAATGACATTTATCATTCTTAGAGGATGCATAGGCACGGCGTCGCTGGATGGACCATCCATCATCGTGACGGCGCCGCTAATGATACCATCACCGTGTTTAAAAACATACATCTC
>NC_085859.1:51075468-51095468 GCF_034702125.1 Engraulis encrasicolus | reverse complement strand
GCTGGGCCCAGGACAAAGTCATCTGAAAGGGCCCCTTATCCAATACATGCATGGGTTCCCAATTCTGTGCCCCATATTTCCCTGGGCCCTAGAACAACATACCTATTTGTCCCTGTCGGTGGGCCTGTGTGTGTGTGTGTGTGTGTGTGTGTGTGTGTGTGTGTGTGTGTGTGTGTGTGTGTGTGTGTGTGTGTGTGTGTGTGTGTGTGTGTGTGTGTTTGTGTATGTGTGTGTCTGTGTGTGAGTGATTCTCTAATTCGCCTACACTTTTAAGTCCGTGGATTTTATTTGGCAATTCCACTAACTATTAACTGCATCCAATGATGTTTTGGACATTAGAAAACATTTATCTTTCATATAATACAGAAAGTGTAGACATAGCATTATTTCCCTCAGCAAGAATGAATATTTAATACTGGTTTTGGGCGTTTTCATGCCGTCCTGTTTTCCAAATGTCAGATTCAGTCTTCATATTAGCATGTAAAGAAACTTGTTTTGCCCAAGACGATTGCAAATGTTGATTCACAGTAATCATCACAATATGACAAAACTGTCAGAAAGACCACTGTCCGTTCCATTATACATGAAATTTGCCATTTTGTGTGTGTCCACGAAAACTGTGTTAACCGTGTCACGGTCTGAAACCGCCTCCATAAATCAGTAATGGTTTGGTCTTAGGCCATACGAATAACATCACGTGATGTCATAACCTCTTTGGCAGGATACGGGAAGACTTTTTGGTAAATTTTGAGTTCCATCCTTCCATAATTTAATCCATTCTTTTTCATGTTCTCATAGCGGGAAAATTGCCTGTCAACAGTGTTATCAACATATTCATAAGAATCTGAATTAGAAATCACATGTAGAAAAACACAGATAAAGCATACAGATACATGAATTTATTAAGGTGTTGTGGTGGAACTTCTGAGGTCCTCAGTTAGCACAACACCATAAAAATGGCTGAAATGTCAACGGTGTTACCGTCAATGGTGTTACAATTAAGTATGGCAGTCAGGGTTGCCAGATGAGGCTGATGATTTCCAGCCCAAAAAATGATCAAAATCCGCCCTAAAAACCTGCCAAATTCTATTGATTTATATGGCAGTGGGAAGGTTTTTCTGATAGATGCCATTTTTACCCGCACACGGCCATCCTAAGCAGCCCAATTGGGCGGGAACCAGCCCAATCTGGCAACACTGGTGACAGTTGAGGAGGAGTATGTTTTTGCCCATTTATATCCATATTGACAGACAAACAAACAAAATAATTAGTGTTCTAGGGAGATGGGTTTGTCTGCTCTGTTTTTTTCTCCTATAAAAGTGCCGACTTATTCCCCTGCACTGTTGACCGTAACACAGTTGATTTACACCGTTGACTGTTTTGAAAGTGTTTTTGCGCTATTGATCCCTTATGTGTTGGAAAAATCCTAGGAACATACACTAGGGATTATCTCTGGAGAAGGAAGTCTTGTGTAAGGAGGGTGACTATATTCAAATCAGACGTTACAGGGATTTATGATGAAAAATGTGTCAGTCTGTGTCACAGTGACTCATAAAATCCTACTTATGAAGCTCAACAATCACATTTTCTATATCAGTTGCACAGATTAAAGACAACATTACTGCTAAGGGACATAAGCACTTTCAAACATATATTGTTTCAACTCTGTAGTATTTTTATATATGTTTGAAATGACATAGTATTTGTCCATAACACTGTTGACAAAATAATTAAGCAAATGTTCGCTTTCATTAGAGTATTTATCAAATGATTTAAGATTAAGCTTGGCAATTTGTTTTTTTGGAAACTTAAATATATACACTATGTAAACATCTAGGTCATTTAGTTGAAAAAAAATACTGATAATTGACATTTTGCTTTGGCCAAAAGCGTAGGGAAATCGTAGAATCAGTCTTGTGTGTCTCATTAAAGGAAGTGTGTTTTGACAGGAGCTAGCTATCCGTAAGCCATACAAGCGTGCTCCAGATGCCACTGAGGTCGTGTGTCTGGTCAAAGCCCCCCGGTCAGCAGTACAAGGCCCACTGGTGCCCTTCTTTACGCACAAGTGTGTGTGTGTGTGTGTCTGCGTGTATCCGTGTGTATCTGGTGCCCTTCTTTATGTGTGTGTGTCTGTGTGTATCTGTGTATGTATTTGGTGTCCTTCTTTATGTGTGTGTGTCTGTGTGTATCTGTGTATGTATTTGGTGTCCTTCTTTATGTGTGTGTGTATGTGTGTATCTGTGTATGTATTCGGTGTCCTTCTTTATGTGTGTGTCTGCGTATCTGTGTATGTATTTGGTGTCCTTCTTTATGTGTCTGTGTCTGTGTGTATGCGTCTGCGTATTTGGTGTCCTTCTTTATGTGTGTGTGTGTGTGTGTGTGTCTGTGTCTGTGTATGTGTGTGCGTATATGGTTCCCTTCTTTATGTGTGTGTGTGTGTGTGTGTGTCTGTGTCTGTGTATGTGTGTGCGTATATGGTTCCCTTCTTTATGTGTGTGTGTGTGTGTCTGTGTATGTGTGTATGTATTTGGTGCCCTTCTTTATGTGTGTGTGTGTGTGTCTGTGTGTCTGTGTGTATGTATTTGGTGCCCTTCTTTGCCCTCTGTGCCCTCCGCCGGGTCACCACTGGGCCATGACGATGCCAGAGGGGACAGCGAACTTGTGCTGCTCTATTCCACGGCCAGGGCCGCTGACAGCCTTGGTCAGGCCCCCCAAACCATACAGCACATACAATGTCATGAGGACCCCATTCTGGCCCCCCTCTTTCCCCGGGGCCCGGGACAACTGACCCATTTGTCCCCCCATCCTATGTCGGTTTCCTTGTCAGCAGCACTCAAGTCAAGCGGATTTCTCCAATCGTGTTGGGTTACGGCACGTTGCTTTTTGTTCCTGCTCTGGGCTACTCTGTTCCACGCCAGTCAAGCTAAGCTGCTCTCCAACCCCATCGGGTTGGGTTACAGTGCCTTGCTTTTTGCCTCCGCTCTGGGCTAGTCGCTGGTCTGATCTAGTTTGGGTCTCTTCTGAGCTGTGATACGCCGCCGGAGGGAAGGAGAGCGGAGGGTTGCGCATCGTTCGTGCTGCATGGCGTAACTAGAGAACTAGAGTCCACCACCGCCGC
Organism: Engraulis encrasicolus; assembly: GCF_034702125.1. Classification (NCBI taxonomy): domain Eukaryota; kingdom Metazoa; phylum Chordata; class Actinopteri; order Clupeiformes; family Engraulidae; genus Engraulis; species Engraulis encrasicolus. Next base: position 51,092,350 of record NC_085859.1, on the reverse strand, counting down.
CGCCAAGCCCTTTTAATGCATGAGGAGATTCAAAGAGAAAGAAACCACTGTGGATGGAAAGGCAGATTTTGTGTGATTTTGTGTGCTTGGGTGTGTGTGTGTGTGTGTGTGTGGTCAGGAGGGGAATTTTTTGCCTGACTCTCACCAGACCCTTGTATTTCCGGCTTCAGCTTTGTGAGCTGAGACCTTCGTATTCACTGCTCCCAAACCAAAATGCAGTAGAACCAATCAGGATTGTGGATTTCAGAGATGTGACGTGGTCAAAATGTAAACGTAGTGGAGAAAGACAAAAAAAAAAAACGAAACGCAGCATTTGTTTCAGCAACAGTGGCAACTCTCGTGGACTCACCATTCGACATTGATTCTTTAATCGTAACTGTCATTTTAAGTATGTGAGTACAGTTACAGTAAGTAGCAGATCATTTAAAATGTCAGACAAGTGTTTCTCCAATCATGTGCAAATTTTTTGTTGACAAAACCATGCCTTAGCTTAGGAGATCTACGCCTATGGCATAGGCAGTGTTAGGGACTTCATCCCTGACTACTAAAAACTTCATCTAGCGACTTTAGCGACTTTTTGGTGAATCTGGCGACTTTTAAAAACGTGCCTTTTCATTGACAAAATCATTGTTTTTCAACATAACTGTAACTGTGTGCCGCCGTCAGAAGCGTTTCCCACAGTTAAGCAGGGCTGCAGATTAGCTCTTATCTCCAAAAAGTAGCTAGCACTGTCCATTTGTTTTATGAACGTAGGCGTCTGGGCACGTTTTCTACAGATCAGCATGTCGTGCGTGACGTCGTGACGTCATACGTAAAGTCCTGACGTCATCTAGCGACTTTTCAGCAAGCCAATAGCGACTGGCTGAATTGTTTTGGCAACACCGGGTATACTGTAGGTCCAGATGGATGGCAGTGGAGCAAAGTGTAACCCATTCATCCAGCAAGAGTCAGGTTACGGAAATGTAAGCTGTGGCGTGAAGTTCTGCTAGGAAGACGAGACGGTACCTCACTTTCATTTTATTTGTCAATCGAGTCTTCTATGGTAGAAATGTAAGCCTATGGCGTTAAGTTCTGCTAGGAAGACGAGACTGTACCTCACACTCATCACTGCCCTTAATTATCCAATCATAGCTCCCGGATGGGGAATCCCGCCACGTCACTCGCTTATCCTCAGCTTTCAGCCAATAGAATGTCTACGCCTTGGTTTTAAAAGTCTTTGTCTGTTTCCGCTCTTTGCTACTCAGAGTAAGCAGACGCCGACGCCCCACCTCCATCCCCCTCAACCTCCATCTTCTTCAACCTCCATCTCCTTGGACCCCATCTCCTTCAACCTCCGTCTCCTTGGACCCCGTCTCCTTCAAGCTACATCTCCTTGGACCGCATCTCCTGCAACCTCCATCTCCTTGGACCCCGTCTCTTTCAACCTACGTCTCCCGATGTCCTGGTTCCCTGGTCCGCTTCAGCCTCCTTCAGCCTTATACCCATGAGTCACCGTCACCAGTTGGTCCCTGTCCTGTAGTGGGGGTAGGCTTCGCCCCCTGCATCATCATCGGCAGGATATGAGCCCCCCCGTTTTACGAATTACATTCTGCAGGTCGGGGACCTGTGCTAAAGAGAAATGTTGCCTCCCTGTATATTAATAAATACCTTTATTTCATTTTGTCTATTAAGTCTTCTATGGTAGAATTATCCTCTGCTACCAGTCAAATGCTGGTAAAATACTGAAGTGCAGTGTTAAGTTCACAAAGAAAATATCAATTCACCACTGATTAGCTTGTACATGTTTGCCATGAAAATCAAAAAATCAAAAATTGTGTACCAAGAGAGAAGGATATTTAAGGGTGTACAAGTACAGAAGATGAAAATGGGAGCAGTGAGTAATGAGAGTGAGAGAGTGGGTAGGTGTGAGAAGAGGAACACACACACACACACACACACACTTCTGAAGTACTGGAAAACAAGAACATGACGGAAGGTTGCAGAGGGAGGAGGAACAGTAGGTGTTAATGGCATGTGGTGTGTGTGCGTGTGCGTGTGCGTGCGTGTGTGTGTGTGTGTGTGTGAGAGAGAGCCCGCGCGCGCGTGTGTGTGTGTTACTCAACATGCTGGGACTCACCATCCCCACTTCTCCTCTTGTGCCGCATCTCCCACATTAACAAATGTGCGGAGGAATTGTGTCTTATTAATTATTTCACGGGGCAGATCAATTATTCAACGCTCCCGTTTCCTTTAAAAACCTGGCAGCACTGAGCTGCGAGGAAAAATCAGACCGACAGTGAGCAAAGTTACTGTTAACTAAGTTTTTGGAAAGCTATTCAGATGTAAGGATTTTTTTTTTCAGTAAAAGGAAGACATCGGTGGAATGGGGAAGAAAGAAAGAGCAAAAGAAAGAAAGAAACGGTAAATGAAAGAAGGAAAGAAAGAAAGAAAGAAAGAACAAGATAAAAGAAAGAAAGAAAGAAAGAAAGAAAGAAAGAAAGAAAGAAAGAAAGAAAGAAAGGGAAAAAGAAAAGAGCAAAAGAAAGAAAAGAGCAATAGAAAGAAAGAGAGAACGGTTCCTGGGCTGTATTCCAAACTCTCCACTACAGGATTAATGCCAGTGGGTTGAGCGTTCAGGTACAATAAAGTGACCCACTCTTTTAAATTGACCAGGGGGCCTTTGTCTGTGCTTGACCTGCTGTTCTATTGAATTCCGCCCGCTACGCTCCACTCCTGTCCACTCTGGGTGTAAAAGGCCCTTCATACAGAAACTTCAACTCGAATATGAGTTTACAGTGTGTGTGTGTGTGTGTGTGTGTGTGTGTGTGTGTGTGTGTGTGTGTGTGTGTGTGTGTGTGTGTGTGTGTGTGTGTGTGTGTGTGTGTGTGTGTGTGTGTGTGTGTGTGTATTTGTGTGTGAGATAGAGACAGTGTGTGTGTGTGTGTGTGTGTGTGTGTGTGTGTGTGTGTGTGTGTGTGTGTGTGTGTGTGTGTGTGTGTGTGTGTGTGTGTGTGTGTGTGTGTGTGTGTGTGTGTGTGTGTGTGTGAGAGTCTGTGTGTTTGTGTGTCTTTGTATCTTTGAGTGTATTTGACTGTTTGAGCTTTGTCCTGAGTTTAAAAAGCACACATACTGTACAGTAGGACCATGCATAGATACACGTTTTCATGTTCACATTAGCTTTCTTGAAGGTGTTCTGATTTTATGCATTAAATATTATTTTATTATTTTGTTTTCTCTATTTTTCACTTTCCTGGTGCAATCACTCCACCAACGGCACTACACAGACTGAACGAGTCGGCCGCTGAAATGAAATTAAAAACAAGTCCTTCAACAACGAGACAAGTGCTGCAGGACTAATGAGTGTTTTGGAAAAATGTCGAGCAAAAAAAAAACATCCTCTCTCCATCATCCCTCTCTCCTTCAGTCTATCCATCTCTCTCTCTATCTCCCTCCATCATCACCTCCCACCCTCAGTCTCTCCCTCTCTCTCCATCTCTCTCTCCATCCCTCCATCCGGCACCCAACCCAATGCACCCTGTGCTAAAAGGCAGCTGTTAACGGGGGGATGGCATCACGCTTCAGAGGCCTATGCTTTGTGACAGGCAGGTTGCCAGGGATAATTCACCTCCCGCTACCTACCGCATGTCCTCTCCCTGCGAGTTCATCAGCCATTATGGTTGAGTAGTGGACTGTAGTGAAACGCAGTGAAGGGGAGCCTTTATGATGTGTTGTTACTGGCTGGCAGGTGAGGTCACCTCACCCGATTTAGAGCCTGAGTCTCTTCATTACCAAAAACATATGCTATGCTTTGACTACAGCAATGTCTCTGTAAATGTTATAATACACATCAGCAACCGTGGGTAATGGAGGATGTGGAGAACTATAACTAGTGAATGGTCAATGGTGACTAATGAATGGTGCTTGGAAGCAGTTATGGTGCGTTGCTAAGGGCAGGTGAAGTCACCCTACCTGCATTCAAATCTACATTACATCTATGTTACGTTACGTAGGACGCTTGATTATCAAAAACATTAAAAAAGCAACAACAGCAGAACATTTCTAAAACAGTAAAAAAAAAAAAAAACTATTTTGCTAACACAGACACACTATCCACTAACAGTGCCATTTAGCTATGTCTGGATGCATCTCCAATGCCCCTTTTTCTGCTTTTGTTTTTAGCTTTTGTTTTGTTTTTAGTTCAAGATCAGAAAAACTGGTAATATACAGTATCTCTGTTGTGGGAACTGTTCTGGTCAGCCTGAACATAGTATTAATAGAAAGACATTTATGCCTACACAAGCCATCCACGCGGGCAGCCTATACATTACAGACTGCCCACAGTTTGTTTGCCATCTCTAACTCCACAGTCTCCATCCTCCATCTCCTACAGAGACATCACAACCTGCAATTTCACGACTTAGAAGTTAGCCATTCATGGCTGACTAAGGTTGCTAAGGTCTTTGCTAAGGCACCTGTGATTTGAGGTCAGTGTTCCCCTATCTTCCCCCCTTTGCTTCATTCTTTTTCTTTATTCTCCCTTTGTCTCAATCTGTCCTTGTGGTAGCACTTCAAGGGAGTGCAAAGTGCTTTCTTCTTGAGACATGCCCTTGTACAGAACAAGGCTCCCAGAGGCGAACAACCTGCATTGAGGAAGCAGCAGTGGACCTGTTCTGTACTGCATTCTTGTGCCTCCTGTGCTCGGTAATTTGACTAATTACCTGACCTACTTTGCCATCCACTATTTACAGTGAATTGACGGGGAAACTAATGCAGCAAGACTTGCACTTTCTGAACGTGGGATGGCCACCTCAGGGCCGCTGACAGCTTTGGTCGGGCCCTGGACAAAGTCGTCTGAAAGCCCATCCCACCCAATACACACAATGTAATGAGAGCCCAGTACTGGGCCCCCCCTCTGGGCCTGGAAAGACTGACCCCTTTGTCCCCTCTCTGTCCATGGTCCACTGCTGTCTGTCCGTATAGAAGACACCCTGCTACAGTCGCTGGATGATTCCGGATCGTTCTGGCGCAGCGAGCACATGAGCGTTCGAGATAGCACGTCAGCACTCTGCTGCGCTTGTCCGTGTGCGTGTGTCCATGTGCCTGCACTCGCTGCCTGTGGCGGCATCTCTCCTCGTCCTATCCATACCCGTGTCACAGGTGATTCATCGCGCAGGTGGAGACTTATTAAGGACCAGACCACCCCGCGGGGCTCAACGCTTCTCAGCAAATCAACGCTGAAGCGACCACCCACACTGACTGCCTGCGACAGAAGTGCACAAGGTCTGTGTGTGTGTGTGTGTGTGTGTGTGTGTGTGTGTGTGTGTGAGTGTGAGTGTGAGTGTGTGTGTGTGTGTGTGTGTGTGTGTGTGTGTGTGTGTGTGTGTGTGTGTGTGTGTGTGTGTTTGTGTGTGTGTGTAGGGGTTGGTGGGTTGAAAGCCATCTCTGCTATAGAGGCCCAGGGGCCTGCGCTGGTCCCTGGTCCCCAGACAGGTGTGGGCATCTGTGTGATGTGAGAGGAGCTCTGGGCATCCTTTTTATTGCTCTTTACATTATATGTGTGGCTGGGGATTCGGACCTTTTAAGCATCCACCGTGAAAGTTTTTTTTTTTCTTTTTTTCCGTTTTCTCCAGCGGATGGGAAAGTGGATGAAGAAGAAGACAGACAGCGCCTCAAAACGCATCAAATATTATTTTTGTCTTTCCGTGCAGCACTGAAAAGGTCACTTCATCCTCTAATGACATCCACAGCAGGTTGGCTTTTATCTTTTTTTTATTATTTCATTTTTATGGTGTTGTTGCAATGGTGTGACGCACCATGGAAGTTCCAACCAATCATTTGTTAGAAGTACTGTATGATCATGAAAATGAACTCAACAGTGTTGAAGGGGGTCACGAATGTGTGATAAAACTATTGTTTTAGGATTAAAGATATTTTTAGAGGGTTTTGTGCCTTTATGAAAAGGAAAGTGGAGATTATGACAGGAAGATAGTGATAGGCAAATTACCCGGGCCGGAATCGAATCCAGGTCGCCGGCGTAGTAACCCAGTGTCCTACTGTTATGCCAAGGCAGGGCCAAAACTAGATTTTTATAAGAAGAAACAAAAAAACAAACAAAATGGAAGCGCAAAAAAAGTATTACAACTGGTGTTGTGGCGAAGCTAGTAATGCCCAGAGGGGGAAATGTGCAGTGAGTACAACAGCAACCTTCAAATAGAACCAAGGATTCCAGAGCGCTACGCTCTCTAATTTTCAGATACGTAGAACTGCAGCCGGTGGTCACAGAAATAGTATCCTGGTAACCTTTTAAAATGTCAAACAATGAAAACGTAATAATTATCTCAGCGGCAGTTTAACAGAACAGACCAACCCCTTTATTATAGTGTTGGGACATCGTTTGTTATGTGCATTTGATCATTTGGATGGTTAGATCACAAATGCTATTAAAAATATACTATATTTACATTTTGACAAGAGCCCTTGCTAACCATTCTGCACTTTACTGTATTAGCTAATTTTGCTATGCCAGGGAGTAGAGAGAAAAGTACACCATTATTTTGCTGCACTATCCTATCTGCACATGCGCACCACCTAAGTCTGCACGATCTGGACGCATTGATACCTGTAAGGACCCTGAAAGTCTATCTATGATTAATTCCATCTTTATTGTGAAAAATTGTAGACTATTTGTGAAGAAGACGCTAACAAAACACACTTCATGTCTGATCAATAGGCCTCTGCCATCTTTGACAAACGGCCACGTCAGTGTCTCGTTAACCTTTAGGCTAACTTAGAAAATGACAATTTTCCTTAGCCTATCACTGGCACCATTTTATAATATTAAGAGTATTTCCCACATTTATAACATGTGGTGTATAAACGTGCGCGTATGTGTGTGTGTGTGTGTGTGTGTGTGTGTGTGTGTGTGTGCGTATGTGTGTGTGTGCGTGTGTGTGTGTGTGTGTGTGTGTGTGTGTGTGTGTGTGTGTGTGTGTGAATCAGTGACTCTGTGTGTGTGTGAGTCATTACATTTATTAGTCTTAATGTTTGCTATGGCCAGCGATGGTAGGCCTACTTGCTGCTGCCTTCATAACATTTAGTTTTTTTAGACATCCTACTATTCCAGCCTTGTTTTTCTTTTTCTTTTTTCCATTCTTTATTGTTCCTTTTGTTTTAAAGATATAGACGGTGTATTTTTGTTCCGGCCTATAGGCTATACTGTGTTTTTGCACCCTTGGGTGCCACCCACTATCATGTGATCCACCTGCAGCTTGTGACCTCTCACCTCCCCTTTGATAAGATGCACCCCTTTCTTTGTTCTGAGTACCACGCACTGATGAAGGCTTGTTAGCCGAAACGCGTTTGCTTTTTGGACATGGTGGTAATATAAATAAATAATGAGACGCAGTTTGTGAGTGCGGATTTCTTCTTCCTTGTGTGAAGCAGCTGTCCAGGGGTTCGTTTCTCGATTCTTGTCATTGCTAACTGTCTTAAGACTGTCCTAAAACCGTCTTACCATTCCCTTGGATTTAGTGGTGAGCGTCGCTGTCGAGAGAGAGTTAATTTGCTCGTACGAAGGACTTTGCTAACGACGATAGCAAAGACGCCTTCGAGAAACGGACCCCAGAGGCCATTGGGAAACCTACAGTACTAAGATGACAGCCCCCTGCTTTACCTCACTGGCCAGGCAATGTCCCCTGGGCAAACTGCACCCCTGACAGAACACAAAAAAGAAACCAACTCTGACACACCGATATGACTTTCTACTTCCTGACAGTGATTTATACATCCCTCTCTACAGTGTCTACTACTGCACACTCCCTCCCTCCCTCCCTCCACTCTCCAGTCTCAACTACGGCACACTCCTCCCTTTCTCCCTACCTCCTTCGCGCTTGGGCCTACCCTTTTCTTTATTTTTATATTCCTTCTTCCTTCTTCCTTATACTCTTTCTTCGACCCCATCTCTGGATTCACTTCCATCTACCCTTTCCATTTCTACATCCCTTCTTGATCGGCCCTGTCTTTTCTTTTTTCCTTTTAAAAAATATTTCCGGGGCCTATATTTTCGCCTTTATCAGGATAGTACAGTGAAGAGAGGGACAGGACACTGCTGAGAGGGAGAGAGATGGCGGAGGTTCTGGAAATGACCTCGGGCCGGAATAGAACCCGAGTCCCCAGTGTTACAGTGCAGTGCCCTACCGTTTGAGCCACAACTGGGCCAAGCCCTGCATTTTCTTGATGATTTTTCAGTCTTCCCCATCTCTCCACTTGCTACAGACCCACCCCTATCTCCTTTACTCTTCTTTTTCTTCCTGGTCGTCGTCGTCGTCGTCGTTGTCGTCGTTGTCTTCTTCTTCTTCTTCTTCTTCTTCTTCTTCTTCTTCTTCTTCTTCTTCTTCTTCTTCTTCTTCTTCTTCTTCTCCCACTCTCTCTTCTGCCCTACTGTACCTTCTTCTCTTTTCTTCTACGATACGGCTGGCAGGGAAACCGTACTTTAAATCTTTAAGATTCTCCTTTCTTCCCTGCCTCGAGTTCACGGACATGGCTGATTGAGCTTGGAACTCACTCTGCGAAGCCACAGCCGTAAACTACAGCCGCAGCCAGCCGCATGAGAACAAGACATTTGAATGGGAATGAGTGAGGATGTCAACCATGCTTAAGAGAGCAGGACAGCGCCACATATTTTCCACATGAAAACATGCTCATGCAACATCAGTCGCGTCTGTCTTGTGTTTTTCTTTTTTTCCCCCTTCACCTATTGTTCTATTTCTTCCTCCTTCCACTGCTTGTAGGCCTACTGTCTCTTTTCTTTTCTCTACCCATTCTTTTCTTTTCTTCCTCTTTCGTTTTCTTCAGTTCTTTTCTCTTCTCTATTCCTCCCTTCCCCAAACATTGTCTTTAACCCTTTCCTTTACTTCTTTCTTCTTCTAATGCTTTTTTTCTTGTCTTTATCCTTTCTCTTCTTTCTCTGCAATGGTTGTGTCTTCCCTTCTTCCCTCCTGCCTGTGTACTGTAGGTAGTACTACATCAACCATTATGCTTAACGCCTTCTTACATTCCTTCCTCCTTCGCAAGCTTTTATTTTCTCTTCTTCTTCTTTCTTTTCTTTTCTTTTCTTTTCTCTTTGGCCCTGTCTTCTATCCCTTCCATTCTTCCGCCCGTGTGGCACTACATCAACCGAAAGCAGGCTGTCTCGCTGCGTTCCAGGCCATGAAGTAAGTGTGGCTGACAGAAACGTCGTCACATTAGCATACCATTTCTGTGTCTTCTTCTTTCTGTTCGGGTGCTGTGCTGGGCTGTGCGTGTGTGCATAATTAAATATCAGCGCTCCAACGATTAACTCCCACAGACAGGACAAAGACAAGAAACCCATTTTTTTATTATTGACTGACTGAGTGACTGAGCGAGCAAGCGTGTGTGTGTGTGTGTGTGTGTGTGTGTGTGTGTGTGTGTGTGTGTGTGTGTGTGTGTGTGTGTGTGTGTGTGTGTGTGTGTGTGTGTGTGTGTGTGTGTGTGTGTGTGTGTGTGTGTGTGTATCTATGTGTGCGTGTGTGTGTCTATGCGGGGGAGTGTTGGAACTTCCTAGAGTCGGTGTAATGACCCAAGCGGCGTGTTGAAAACTACTAACAATTACTCAAAGTGAAAAGCACATGCAAAGTAGCATGCATCGCGTGTGTGTGCATCCATGTTGCCATTAACACACGAGGGAAATAATCCACTGTGGTGTGCGCAGGCACTTGTTCATAATTGAGTGGGGTTTTCGGCTGGCACGGAGGTGTGTGTGTGTGTGTGTGTGTGTGTGTGTGTGTGTGTGTGTGTGTGTGTGTGTGTGTGTGTGTGTGTGTGTGTGTGTGTGTGTGTGTGTGTGTGTGTGTGTGTGGCTTTGTGTGTGTGTGTGTGTGTGTGTGTGTGTGTGTGTGTGTGTGTGTGTGTGTGTGTGTGTGTGTGTGTGTGTGTGTGTGTGTGTGTGTGTGTGTCTTCCTGTGTGTGTGTGTGTGTGTGTGTGTGTGGCTTCATGTCTATGTGTGTGTATGTTGCTTTGTGTGTATGTGTCTGTATGCATGTGTGTGCATTCATGCAGATATGTGTGGGGCCTACGTGTGAAAACTGAAAAGCGTTTCTCACCCCCGTCCTCAAATTGGATCATTTCTTCTCTGCCTGGTTTCTAATGGCTGTCTCCCTAGGTTAGACGAAGGGTTAGACAAAGCACACCATCCCGGTGACAAATTCCTCACAGTCCTCTGTGTGTGTGTGCGTGCGTGCGTGCGTGCGTGCGTGCGTGCGTGCGTGCGTGCATGCGTGTGTGCGTGCGTGCGTGTGTGTGTGCGCGCGCGCATATGTGTGTGTGTGTGCACGCATGCGCGTGTGTGAGTGCATGCACATGTGTGTGTGCGTGCGTGTATGCACATACATGCACGTGTGAAGCGACAAATCCCCCCCCCCCCCTTTCCCAACGTCTGTAGAGCGCCATCAATATCCTCAATGTGACATTGGTCTTTATTGCTTGAGCCGTGTCTTTGAAAGCCATAAAATGAACTCAATCTCACTTGAGTGTCCCTCCGTCCCACCCACTTTGGCTCACACACACACATACACACGTACACACGTACACATGTACACACCTACACATACACACGTACACACGTACACACGTACACATGTACACCTACACGTACACACATACACACATACACACATACACACATACACACATACACATACACACATACATACAAGTACGTACATGTTGCATAATGTGCTAGCGTGTCATGGAATGCACACCCGGCTGGCTGGATGGGGCCGTAATCTTAGCAGTTAAAAGTGCTAAGAGATGTTTCCTCTTTTTATCCACTTGGCACAAAGCGGGAAAAAGAGGTCCACGTTGAGGTACTACTACAAAACTACTGCATCCTGTGTTCTTGTTCACACCTCGCTGTCTGTCTGGGCTGTTTCTGGGGCAGGGGCAGTGTACGTGAGACGTGTTGCTGAAGAGGAGGAGAGGATGGGGAGGGGATTCCACATTCACTACACTTGGCTAAGGTCAGATGAGACACTTCAGCACAGCGCAGGACGAAGGAAGGAATGGGCAACTGAGTTTATAGGCAACACCTCTTGCCTGAATGTCTCTGGAGCAGGCTGGGGATAGGTGAGACATTGCAGTAGGCCTACAGGGGGAGAGGAGGAGACTGGGCGGAGGGGCAATATGCTGTACATGGGGAGGTGCTACTACAGGACGCTCTGTGGTCCTTTTCGCACCTCTGCCATGGACTCTGTTTCTCGATTCTTGTCGTTGCTAACCGTCTTAAGTCGGTCTTGAGTTGGTCGTAAGTTGCTCTTGAGTTGGTCTTAAGTTGGTCTTCAGTTGGTCTTTAGACGCAAGACCAACTTAAGAACAACTTAAGAACAACTTAAGACCAACTCAAGACCTTGGTTACAACGTTGGTCTTAATAACGAACAAAATGGCTAAAGTCGTTAGCAAAGGCACTGTCGAGAAACGACCCCCTGGTGTCTCTGGGGCAGCTTTAAGTGAGGCGAGACACAGTGTAGAAGAGAAGAGGGGAGGACGGGGAGGAGAGACAGCTGGACTATGGGCTGTGGGCAATAGTGTGTGCAATAGTGTGTGCAATAGTGTCCAAGACTAAGGTTAGGTGAGATGTTCTGTAGAAGAGAAGAGAAGGACGGGGAAGAGATGCAGCATGCACCACAATGAAGTTGTGTGCAACAGTGGAACAGGCTACGGTTAGGTGAAATATTACAGTACAGTACCGGAGGAGGGGAGGATGGGAAGGATAGACAATAGAGGTGTCTCTGGACCAGGTTAGTGAAAGTGAAAGCCCATTGGGAAACTCCAACTCCCATTGTCATTGTGACACAGCACTCCACAGCACACAAGTGAACACTGCACACTGCACACAACGAAATTGCATTTTATGCCTCACCCGTGCAAGGGGGCAGCCCTCAGTGGCGCCCCATGGGGAGCAGTGCGGTGGGACAGTACCATGCTCAGGGTACCTCAGTCATGGAGGAGGATGGGGGAGAGCACTGGTTGATTACTCCCCCCACCAACCTGGCGGGTCGGGAGTCGAACCAGCAACCTCTGGGATGCAAGTCTGACGCCCTAACCGCTCACCCATGACTGCCCATGGTTAGGTGAGACATAATGTACTTTAGGTGGGATGGAGAGGAGATGTGTCATGCACCATTTTGGCTTGAGTGTGGCTAGGCGAGACATGCTCAGATGCAGGGCCGCAGTGTCTGGATATGGTCTTGCTCAGGTGTCAAAAATCAGGTTTAAAAGTTAAAAAAAAAAAAAAAAACCTGCCACAGTGTCCTTCCAACACAGGTGACTTCACTGAGTAACTCTCCTTTGTCATCATTACCATCAACTGATCTAGAGTTGGTTGGATACAAAATAATTGACAGGGTTTTTACTTTCTGAACCCGGGATTGACACCTCTGGACATACCGTAACAGAGAAGGGAATGATGGGGACTAGATGTGCCACTACAGTACATTCTGTCTTGCTTTTCACACCTCTGGCTGAGTGTCTCTGGAGCAGGCTATGCAGGGCCACTGCTACGGTTTTGGAGTCACTAAAGCAGAACTGGTCAGGAGCCCCCCTCATAATTAAACAATAATAATACAAATAATCATCATCATCATCATCATCATCATCATCATCTACAAACTAATGAATATATGTTTTGTAATTCTTTTTTTTTAGTCAATCTCAATTTGAGAGGCCCCAATTTTGGTGGCAAAGTGGTTGGTGCCCCAAGCACTGGTTGGTGCCCCAAGCACTCTGAGTACTCTGCTTATATCTAGCGGCAGCCCTGCGGCTCAGGTTAGGTATTATATTGTCTCAATTCTATTGAGACATAGGGTATCATAGAAGAGCAGAGAAAGATGGGGAGGAGCTGCAGCATGCACCACACTGGGATGCGGTTACATGAGACACTTCAGTACAGCGCTGGATGAAGGACGAATGGGAAGGAGAGGAGAGGAGAGGCAACACTACCGCCTGAGTGTTTCTGGAGCTGGTTAAGCTTAGGTGAGACGTCACTGTAAAGAACAGAAGAAGGGGAGTATGGGGATGAAAGGCAACGCCTCTGCCAGGGTGTCTCTGGAGCAGGCTAAGGCTAGGTGAGACATAGTGTAGTGCAGAGGAGGAGAGAAGGATGGGACGGAGAGCCAGCATGCACCACGCTGGGTTGTATGCAGTAGTGTCTTAGGGCAAGGTTAGGTAAATGTACATTACAATACAGGAGGAGGCGCGGATGGGGAGGAGAGGCAACACCACTGGCTGGGTTGTGTGCAAATATCCAAGGCTAAGGTTAGGTGAGAGTACTCTACCCTACAAAGCAAAAAAAGCAGTAACTACATTGATGTTGAAAATGAGTTATTCTGATATTAATGACATATTATATCAAAATATAAAATTAAGTGTCCATAAATAATCTCGGAACTCTGCACAGTTAGAGGTTTTTTTTTGCATCTGTCTAAGATTAGGTAAACAAGTAGTACCGTACAGGAGGATGGGAAGACGGGGAGGAGAGGCAACAGCTCTGCCTGGGTCTCACTGGAGCAGGCTAAGGTTAGGAGAGAGACATGCTTTAGTAGAGCAGGGATGGGCGGGGAGGAGATCTGGCATGTGTTGTGTTCAGCGGAGGGAAATAAAACCTGTGGCTTCCTTCTTTGGACTGAGATCAGCAGCCTTTTGGAACACGCGGCTGCGCAAGCAGTGTAACATACAAGTGTACGGGGGGAGAGAGAGAGAGAGAGAGAGGGAGATGGGGAGACTGAGGGAGGGAAGGATGATGGAGGGAGAGAGAGAGCGATGGAGAGACTGTGGGAGGGATGATGGAGAGAGAGAGAGAGAGAGAGAGAGAGAGAGAGAGAGAGAGAGAGAGAGAGAGAGAGAGAGAGAGAGAGAGAGAGAGAGAGATATGGCTTCAGTTGCTTTGGCACACAGGGGAGTTCTGGCAGGGCACGGTTGCCGAGTAACGGATAGTTCCGGAATCTCACCGGGAATACCCTTGGCAACGTCCAGCACGGGGAAAGCTGGCACACGGGCGATACATGTCTCAGAAACATCTGGAAGCTCCTGACGGCCAATCCGAAAGCCACTACACCAAAACAGCTGTACCCTACAGGGATCGTTATACTAGACAAATATACCTTTGGCACGAGGTGAACTCCATTACTATGCAGCATGTGGCACACATGTTTACATGCTTTCCTGAACACAAAGTGTGTGTTTGGCCGTGTGTGTGTGTGTGTGTGTGTGTGTGTGTGTGTGGGGGGGGGGTACATATGCCGTTTTTGTTGCCTTGGTTTCTTTGCACACCAGGAAAATAAAATGATACATAAAATTATCTTCCTTCAAACAATAAGTCATGTGGAAAAAAACGTCATTAGACCAAGCAGTCCTGTGTGTGCATGTTCATTTGTGACAAGATGACAGTTTTATATTGTTGTCTCACAGATAAAACAAAGACCGACACTAGTAATGCGTGGGGAGGATTCATTTTGTCTCTGATCTTTGTTTAAAAAAAAAAGAAGAAAGAAAAAAGAAAGAAAGAAATACAGCGTTCGCTCTCTGAACAGGAAGACATATTTGCATAGATTTAAACATCCATCCATGACTATAGTTGACTAAATGTCGAGAGGCAGAAACAGACGCATGAAGACACATGTGCAAAGAGTCAAACATGCTGTAAGAGAGAATGAGGCACCTGCCTGTCTCTTACAGAGAGCAAGAGAGAGAGAGAGAGAGAGAGAGAGAGAGAGAGAGAGAGAGAGAGAGAGAGAGAGAGAGCGAGAAGAGAAAGATGGGAAGATGGAGAGCGCACCCCGAGTCGAGTTTCCACTGGTGTGCTCAAGCAATAAAGAGGGAGCTTGGAGCCAAATTAGCCTTCGATTGATGCAATACCGCCGCAATATTGATCACGTCCATCATAAAGCGGCATGTTGGCGTTCTGACACTCGTGCATGGGGTTTACTGTTCGCACACTCCCCACTCCCCCTCGCACCTCCCTCCACACCTCCACCGCAGCACCACTCCATCCCTCCCTCTCCCTTTGGCACCCGTGCGTCGCTGTTCAATTACTCCCCCCCTCCTCACCTCCACGACA
This sequence comes from Engraulis encrasicolus, assembly GCF_034702125.1. Taxonomy (NCBI): domain Eukaryota; kingdom Metazoa; phylum Chordata; class Actinopteri; order Clupeiformes; family Engraulidae; genus Engraulis; species Engraulis encrasicolus. The sequence continues at coordinate 51,077,239 of NC_085859.1, read as the reverse complement.
GCACCGCTCCATCCCCCTTTGAATCTATGAGACCCAGCTGTGCTGATAGACGAACGCGGGATTTGATAGACTAGGGATTTTCAACATCCCGCTCCTGGCACTTTTCGCTCGGTTTACAAAAAAGAAAGCCAAAGCGGTCGTTCAGAATCAGATAATTTCAACATTGATATCAAAAAACATGATTTCTTTTGCCTCTTTTGGAGAAATAACCCCTTCCTGTTATTTCACAACCTCAATGCTGATAATTCATAGACAATGGAGAATGGAGACACCCCCACACCCACCCGGACCATGCACACCCCTTCCATTGCTCTGTGCAGCTGGAGATTCCCAGCCAGGGGAACGTGTGCACTGCGGGTATGGTATGTACCACTGCGGGTATCTGAACACATTGCAGAGGGTATGAGGAAAAATGTAATAATAACAAATAGATGAGTATAGTCACATTAGGATAAAGGTAGAGCTGTAGACTATAAATGACGGGGATACTTGTGGTATGACAAAAGCCTAAGGGGTGTGTGTGTGGGGGGGTTGGGATTTTCAACATTCAGCTCCTGGCTGCTGCTCTTGCTCAGTTAAAAAAAAACAGAAGAGATCCCTTAGAATTAGGTGATTTCAACTCAATGTGAAACTGCTGTTTTTACCTTATGAAAGAGCCTTCCTTGGGTGTGTTTGCAAAGTACCAATTACTCTGAGCACACAGCTGTCAGATCTTTGAAACCCTAAATGTCAAACTCTCATTCATCTATCAAGTGGAACAATTATTTTTTTTCTAACCATAATGTGGTATTTTCTTTTCAAAGCCTCAGATTGAATTCACAAATGCATCCTTCCATACATTCACCCCCTCTAAAAGCCTTCAAAAAGAACACTGTGAAGCATTGTGAAGAACACCTTACGCTCAATGTATAATATAAGGAGATGATCATTTCAGCACAATCTGAAACCCACCATTTCCCCCCAGTTATACAAACCCTTCCCATCCCTACATGTTGGTTCATAACCTCCACAATATTCTATTAATAGGCATCGTAGCTTCTCTCTGAGGGCTTCTGTCCTTAAATGATCTATATTTAGATCACCCCACAAAAACAACACACGTGCCCGCAATTGCATCTCCCACTTGCCTCAGTGTGCGTGCGTGTGTGTGTGTGTGTGTGTGTGTGTGTCTGTGTGTGTGTGTGTGTGTGTGTGTGTGTGTGTGTGTGTGTGTGTGTGTGTGCGTGTGTGTGTGTGTGTGTTTATCAGCAGACAAGACAAACCATTACCCAAATGTGTGTGTGTGTCTCTGAGCACGCGTGAGTGTGTGCATGCATACATGCATGCGTGTGTGTGTATGTATGTGCATACGTACATGTGTCTACATACTGTATGTGTGTATGTGTCTCTGAGCAGTAGCTGCTATGCTACTTACTGTAGGGCTCTGATCCTCTAGGCAGCGTCCTAATTAGGAGTCCTATTTTAGGCTCCTTCCCTTCCCTGCCTGCTCTACATTCCTACCTGCCTTTGTGCTCGCCACCTGGGGGCTATCTATCATATGGCTCCCAGCTCTCCATTCGCATTACCCTTTAGGGCCCCTTGCCATGCTAACTGAGCTATTTTTAAAAGCTCTGTAGGTGAAATGCTGCCAGGGTCGCTGAATGTTTTTTGGCTGGGCCCAGGACAAAGCAATTGGAAAGCCCCCCACCCACTCGATATATAATGCAATAAAAATCAGATTCTGGGCCCCCTCGTCTCTCCCTGGGCCCGGGACAACTGAACCTTTTGTGCC
>NC_085859.1:51047968-51060468 GCF_034702125.1 Engraulis encrasicolus | reverse complement strand
CTCTCTCTCTCTCTCTCTCTCTCTCTTCATGAAGAGTGGATCTGCCACCAGTCCTCTTGCTAACTCCACTCCTCATTAGCGCTGGTCTGAGCTAGCAGCTTGGGCTATTAGTGGGCGAGGACAATGCAAGCCCTAAATGAACACATTCAGCCGCTGCCGCCAACCATTACTCTCCCCTGTCAACCAACTTAAGTGCTCATTATGGCTTCCAGCACAAGTTTTCTCTTTTTTACTCCCTTCTTCTTCTTTCCTCGCTCTCTTTTTCATTTTATTTCAGCAAATGTTCTATAGTCAAGTTTTTTGGCAGGGATTTGCAAGTCTAATAAAGCAATGTGACTGTCCCCGGGCTGTACTGTAATAATGTTACCAAGCATGCATGTCTATGGGGAAAAGAACTCCTCATGTTGAATTTCGCGCATGGCCCCATTTTGGATTTCTTTTTATGATTACGGTATTATTCAACACAATGGTGGTGTTCTTTTGAAAAAGCTCCTCTATGTGGCTTTGCAAGCACCCGGACATTAAAGCGACCACAGAAAACTAGAAGTGGGAAGCGCGTGGACACAAAATGCGGGGCCATAATGTCTGCTGTCATTGATGGGCAGTGCGCTGAGTGGTGGGGCGGGCTAAGGCTAGACAGCACTGCGTTTGTTATGCACTCCAACTCCCAAACACTCGACAGCTTAACCACATCCATTTGCGCTACTTTGCCTGACAGAAAAAATAAACCAATAAAAAATAAAAAAAAAGCGCATTATTTTAAAAAAAAAATGCTCTGTGTTTGGCTAAGCACATACCTGCGGGGTATGTATTTTCATCTCTGACTGTATAAACACCATTAGCCAACGTGTGAGGCACAGTCCCACATAGACATATAGCATATATGCCGCTAATTACACGCCTTTGTGGCTTTTGTTTCTCCAAGGCTTGACATATCTGGGCCACAGTATAGAAGCAGAGAGAGATAGAAAGACAGAAAGAGAGGCAGAGATGGCCTTACACGGGCCTGTACTATATGCCTATGCACTTCCTTAATGGTGACGCACACAGTGATGCATCACTTTGCACTTTAAATAACAACACTGGGGTGGTAATCATGAAGTCTTTAATGCCCTCTGAGGTGTAACAGGGGTTGACCAAGCAATCACTTTGTGTGGTAGCAGTTCAAATGCTAATGGCAGAGTGACATCCTACCACATCGGGGTAAAAAGACAGAAAGACAGAAAGACAGGAAGAAAGAAAGAAAGAAAGAAAGAAAGAAAGAAAGAAAGAAAGAAAGAAAGAAAGAAAGAAAGATGTGGCAAATAAATAAGGGCAAATAATAATGGCAAAGGTAGTTTTTCTAACAGACGTAGCTCATTTTCTCCACTCTTTAATTTCCAAATAGAAAAGTAAAAGCCATGAACCATAAGCATATTCCAAACAAATCACAGAGCAATTTGAGATAAAAAGCTCTGTATACTTTGGTAATTTAGTAATAACCCCCGGGTCTCCTAAAAGGGTAATTGTCCAAATACAATTGCTGGAAGAGTGTGGAAAAAAAACACAGTGTATGTAATTGGTCCGATTTCACCCATTACAAAACTAATGATCATTTGCTTTTTTACCTGATTAGATATAATTAGGGCTTTTTTTCTCACTATTAGGACAATAGAGTATTTAAAGATTCAAATAACCCAACTCTAATTGAGAAATAAACTAAGAGAAGGACAAAGGTTCTTTGACTTTCACTCTACCTGTAGCAGTGGGAGTGCAGAGAGGAAGAGAGGTATAGGCAGAGATTTTTTCTAAAGCAACAGTATCTCTGGTATAGGTTCGACCGCTGGCGATAACATATAAGCGTTCCATAATGGCAGCATTCTATTCACTGCTAGTTGCGCTATGCCCTGCTGTGAGGGTCCTATTCACGGCATGTTTCGCATATGTACTGCTGTGACCTACTCTCAGGTTGGAAAATATTTGTCGTTTCGCTAAAGATATGCTTTCGCAACCTTTTGCACGAGGTCTCCACACTTTCACAGCATTTTAGAGCAGAGTAGTATGAAATAGAAGTAGAAGTAAGATCTCCAACAAAGAGCTGCTTTCTAGGTGCCAACAAGACAGCTTAGAGACCATGATAGTAAAGCGGCGCTGGAACGGGATTGGGCATGTTTTGAGGAGAGAGCAAGACAGCATTCCAAGAGTAGCTCTACAATGGACACCCATACTACTACTGGTGATGGAATTACATCCTTGACAGTACGTCTACTTCTGCTGTATACAACTCTGCTTAGAGCTCTAATGCATGATACTGAAAGCTTCCACTGGGAAAAGGCAATCACAGCAACAACTACACTTAACTCCTGTCTGTCTCCATTTGAGGGCACTGTTTGCATGCCCATCCTCAACTGCAACTTCAGTGTGCACCTGTACATGGTGCGGCACATTAAATTATGTCAATCTGCACAATTGACAAACCCACTAATGGTTATGAATGACAGCCACAATATGAAAGTGCAGCAATTGTTAGAGGAAAACCTATCCCAATGTTAATTAGAAGCACAAAAGCTTTTTTACCCCTTATAATATGTAACTAATGCATAGGAGGTTTGAGAGCACTTAGTTGTAGTAAGTGGATTACTTAGGTGAACTCATTATTCAATTAGTCTGGGCCCTTAGACATTTTCCACACAAAGATTAATTGGCCTGATTTCTCGGTGAGCAATAATTACAAGTACGGACTCGTGGTTAGGACCCTTGAAAGCCCCTCTTTTCACATCTGACAAACGATCCGTTCATACTTTGTAAAGGTTGATGGAATATTGACTGGTTGTAAAACCAGTCTGCACCAGTCGCTAAGCGACATGGTGCTGTTGTAATTATCTGTTGGATTGCCTACCCATTAATAATGCCAAAGACTTTCTCACATAGGGAGAGACAGAGGTCTGACCACAGACATGCATGGGACCATTTTGTGACATCAAGATGGTGCATGCCTATACCAAGCCTGTTTCACATCTGTCGAACTGTACAAAATCATCTTGCAGTACTGTGCTCTGCTGCACCACAGTTCAGTGTTGGAGTAATCCAAAAGGTAAATGCAGTAGAGCCTATCGATTTACAGGGCTTTAGTATTGGAGTCCAGACTCGGACTTGGGTCAAGTCCGTTTTTCTCTATAATTGAACTTGACTTGGACCCACTAGTATGACTCGTTCTCGTTTCGGACTCGAACCTCTTTAGACTCGGACATGTCTCGGACTTGACCAGCCCTGGTCTTGGATTTGCCTTGGACTTGACTAGACTTGCAATCAAAGTTCTGTTGTGATGTACACCTTCTATGTAGCACAAACATGAACACGTTACAAGGGTTAAGCAGAGCCTGGTCTTATTTAGCCAAGCTTGATGATGGAAGTAATTTCCGATTTTTCTGTCGAATACACAGACTTCTACTGTGTATAGAAGGACTTTGATACAATATAGGCACTTAAGTCATTACTTGTGTGTAAGTCCAAAAAAGAGCAAAGTGCTTTTTCTAGTGATACAAGGCAGACATCTTAAATATACCGCCAACGTTTGCTTCCCTGAAAGCAGACCTATTTTGGCTTTCTTTGTTTGTTTGTTTTGTCATTGCCTTTGGTGTCCCGCAGCTTTATCGGAGTGCAATAGAGGGGAAAAGTATTAGAGCTTTTTGTTTTTCGTACAAAATGATGTTCCTGGAAACAAACAGTTTTCAGGGTTGAATGGCTTTTGTCATTTCCAGAACAGCATTATCTGATCAGGAGAGACATGACATCCACCAGGCTGCAGTCTCAGCTGCTATCATAGAGGAAATAAAAAATCAGAAATCTCTCCCACGTACACACACACACACACACACGCATGTATTCACGCATGCACGCACGCACGCACGCGCACACACGCACACACACACACACTGGATGAGTCAGATAGGATGAGAAGGTGGGAACAAAAACTGGAAGACCAATTGTTCACCAGAAGCTGTCAAAAAACAACACACAGTAAATTAACTGAACTAATACAATAAACTGTTCACACAGAGTTAATTTGGTGAAGTTCGTAACGCCCACCCCGATCAAACACCCTACCCCTCATCAATGACTACCCTATCTGATCAGAATGACATGCCATCGACCAACAAGTCTCCTCATCCGGCATCAAGAAGGAAAAAATAAATAAATAAATAAATGAACGCACGCATGCACGCGCACACAAACAAACACACACACACACACACACACACACACACACACACACACACACACACACACACACACACACACACACACACACACACACACACACACACACACACACACACACACACACACACACACACACAGACTGGATGTGTCAGACAGAAAGACAAGGGGAGATAGAAAAAAACTTGTTTCTGTCAAAGTCTTGTCAGATGTCTTGCCTTGTGTCACTACACCTTTTAAATGTTTGTAACATTTGTCCAAAACTTTTTGGGCCTCTGTAATTTATAATCAAAGTTTATCTGCAAAGGCCTCGAACAGAGAAGAAAATAGACGACCAACCAGCTGGAGGATGGACACCAGACCAGTGGGGAAAAAGAGCTAGCAAGCGAGCGCTAATGCTTCGCCTTGCTACGCTATATTGTACGGTCGACCCCGTTCCCAAGTGGTGACATTATTCAAATGTCAGAGGATATCCAAAGGGTGTTAATGGGCACGAGCCACAGATGGGATGGTAATCCTTTTGCATTGGTTTTGGTGTAGGGCTGGGGGTGGGAACGGGGTACTGTGGGATGATGTGAGGGAGGGGGCAGAGAGAAGTAATTCAAGAGTCAAGCCCACAGAACAATAATGACAAGGTCTCATTCATCATAAAGTGTGTGTGTGTGTGTGTGTGTGTGTGTGTGCGTGCGTGCGTGCGTGCGTGCGTGCGTGCGTGCGTGCGTGCGTGCGTGCGTGCGTGCGTGCGTGCGTGCGTGCGGTGTGAGAGAAAGAGAGAGAAGAGATAGTGTGTGTGTGTGGTATGAAATCACAGCAGGAATTAACTTCCTAACAAATGTATCCAGTGGCATATCTATTGCGGCATTCGAGTACACTGCAGTCAGATGGAGTAGATTAAAATCTGATGAAGACAAAGAGTGGAGGGCTCTGGGTGATATCCCAACTCCCCGAATCCCTTCCAAGTTCCTTTTTTTGTACCAGAAAACTTCCAAACTAAAGCAAAAGCTGAAAATGTTGAGGTGAGATGGTGACACCTGAGTTCAAGAAACTGATTTCAAGTTGTACATTTTAAGGTTGAGGGGTTGGGAGCGTGGAAGGCTAAGGGACGCCGTTGCACTGTGGGCATCCACTGCGAGCAGGGAAGCCGACACAATGGGGACAAAGGGGTGACTTGTCCCGGGCCCAGGGAGAGAGGGGGCCCAAATGGGATTCTCATTACATTGTATGTATTGGGTTTGGGGCCCTTTCAGGTGTCTTTGTCCCAGGCCCAGCCAAAGCTGTCAGCTGCCCTTACTGCAAGTATGAATACAATCTCTTGGCTTCTGCTGGCATGAGATTTGAAGTGGTGCTGGATAGGTGGCATGTGTAGCAGAGCTGCTGAGCTGACGTGAGAAGGGAGAGAAGGAGCAAGGGAGGAAGTGAGAGGAAGAAGAACATCCAGTTATCCCCCGCTGCAGATGGAAGCGAGACTGGCTTAACTGGAGAGACATTGGGTACAACCATCCTCCGACCAGAACACCCCTCCATCAACCCTGCCTCACTGCTAGTGCTCACCCCTCCACCCTTCATCCCTTTCCCTGCCCAGGCAACCCTTTCCAACCCCCCCACCCCAGCCCCTAACACACACACACACGCACGCACGCACGCACGCACACACACACACACTAACACACCCCAAACCACCACAGCACTTATCACAGCTCTGCAGACATGGCCAGCATTTCTATTCTGAGCCGCAGTGAAAATCTCCTCGGACAACTGAGTCAAAACAATTTGCACAGCCAACTGGAGTTTTTACTTGAGCTTCTATGGCTGAGGACAGCCCTCTTTAATATTCATAAGGAAAGGGGAAGGGTGGGAGGTGGGTTGTGTGGATGGTTGGTGGAGGAGCAGAGTAGCGTGTGTGTGCGTGTGTGTGTTTGTGCGCACCCGCGTGCGTGCGTGTGTGTGTGAGGTCCTTTTTTCTGGGGCGTTTTAAACACAGCCGTTCCCCATGATTCAGACTTTGATGGCTTTTAGAGTCGGCAATCAGGTCAGCGCATGAGACGCTTAACTAGTGACTTTGTCAGAGGCATTGTGCTTCAACGTTGGGGCGCAAGATAGCAAAGCGAGCCTAGCAGCTGAGAAAATCGCTATCTGCCTGTGGACTCCAGTTAAGTGAACTGAAGTGAAGGCGGGGGAAAAAGCACACTTGGATGCTGGGGGAAAAAAGAAGCACAAAGTCCTTTTATGACTTGCAGAATGTGTAGTCAACTCCAACTGGTTTTGACATAAGTATGCCTCTGAAATCCTCATATTCGAGACAAACTGAAATATATACCGTATCGTGCCACTGCATATGTCAATCTCACTAGAAATTGCAAGGTTAAGAAAATGCTTGACAATGCCTAAAAGGGAGAGAGGATATGAAGCACAATCCAGTCAATCAAGTATGAGAGCAGAGCAGGCTGTGGAAAAATCAGTGCTCACAGCACAGCAACATCACAGCTCTCTATAACAAATCTGCCATCTGTATCACTTCAACATACCTACACAATCACAGAAGGCGCAGGAGAGCAAAGGCTCACGTGCTAATTGCGGGTAATTGCTCTTCCAGAGGAAAACTACAAATAGACTCTTCAGAACGAGGACTTGTATAAAAGATGTGCATTGTCATTGCAAAGTTAACACAATAAAATGAAGACAAGACAGCAAAGGCCACAAAGGTGGCCCATTACGTGGGAAAGTGTCAAGCAAGGACTCAACAACAACAACAACAACAACAACAACAAACAAAGGAAGGAAGGAAAGAAGTGGGTATGGAATAAACAAAACATTTTGGAAAGGTATACAGCATATGTACAGAGGGTGTGGTAAATCAAGATTCAAGAGTTGTCATTGTCAAAAAGGCAACATTATTGTGTTTGAGTACAACACTCACAGATAATATTATTATGGCTCCAAACCACCTGGAGGCACTAAATCCCACCCAATTTGAGATAAATTCCATTGATTTCTATGATCATATACAGTACATACTGTACCTACAGGAAAATAAAACCCCAATACCCTTTTTGTATCCGGGTGGTTGACGTTTAAGGGCGTAACGCAAAAAAAAAAAAGTTTTTCAAATTCCTGAAAAAAAGGATGTATAAAAATTGGAAAAAAAATGAAACAAATAAAGCACTTAGTGGTCTGTGGAATTTCACCTTATTTTTGCCATTTTTGGGAAAATGTGTCCTGCATCAACACATTGCATAGGCATGTCACACCGCAGGAAAATGGAGTTACACCACACTGCAATCACTGCATTATGGCCATTTTAATCCTTTTGTATACATGACTGACATCTGAGCTCATGCTAACTTGATAATGATATTGTGTTTAATCTTAATACGTGTTTTCATTTATAAAAAAAACTTTTTTTCCTTCTATAAGAGCAGTCACACCACAGGACACCATAAAATGAACCTAAGCATTGTATGACAGAAAGATTGCAATATGAAGACATATTAAGAGGTTAAGAGTCACCTTAAACTTCCACAACACTCTCCAATAACTGAGGTACTGACTGGTTAGGAGCCAGTCTTTAAGACCCTTGTAGTTGGCCTTGCAGCTGCCCATTCACAAACATTGACATACATGTCACCCCACAGGACGCGATTTGTGTTACGAAATTGAACTTGTAGATAATATTACTGTCTTGAGTTTTTTTCACATTCACATATCTTAATATGAAGTTAATATTTATGCAATCATGCCAAATGCTTCATACATTATTCAAAATGTTGTTGGTTAATTTATATATATATTATATTCCAGGTTTCATTAATGTTACAGTCACACCGCAGGATATTTGACATATAAACCTTTACATAAATCTTAACAAAAATGTTTCTTCTTATCTAAGACAATATGAAACATAATGTACCACATCTTCTTTCATTGACATTTGTTTTTTAAAGGAAAAATAACAGTTTGGTAGGTTTTTAACCAATATTACGAAAAAACAAGGCGTCACGTCTCCCACCCATCCACAGACGATCATCCTAAATAGCCCACATTTGGTGGGAAATCGTCCAATCTGGCAAAAATGGTTGTTGGGGGTTTGCCCGCCAAGAAAAATGTGAAAATAGGTGTCATGTTATCGCACTGTGAGAATGGAAATGTAGAGGCTTGGGCCTCAGGGCCCCCTTCACTCTTGGGCCACGGGGCCTGGGCCCGGGCCCAGTAGGCCCGCAGAGTAGTCTGTCCTTGGAGCTCATGGCTTATTCTGATTCAGACAAAATTGTAGCCACTGATGAGAGAGGAACATCACAGAGGAATTTCTCTTTCATGGTGGCTTTGAGTCAGAATGATGATTTATTAATTGCCGATGACTTCCATTAAATCCCCCCCCCCCGCTGTATCCTGATTCCCGCCACCACTGAACAGGACCTAAGAGTCCCATCCCCGGGTTTTAGTTGAGCACAGTGCGAGCAAGTGGAGTGAAAACATTGATGAGCTTGAACAAGAAAGAAAGAAAGAAAGAAAGAAAGAAAGAAAGAAAGAAAGAAAGAAAGAAAGAGAAAGGAAGAAAAGAAAGAAAGAACGAACAAAATACATAACTTTCATTTGGATTCAGGGAATAAGCTTGCCAGGCTTGTTACAGTAAAATAAAGCAGCACCATATCTTCGAGTACGGCTGAGTAAAGTTATAGAATTTAAAGGGGGGGATGAGGATTAGGGAATTCAAGAGAATAGACAAGACACTAAAAACACTAATTATTATTTCTTTTTTTACTTTACACTTAGCTGGTGCTTTTATCCAAAGTGACTTAAAGTTATTTTTACGTACAGGGCATTGGTTACAGTCCCTGCAGCAGTATGAGGTGAGGTGCCAAGTTCAAGTGAGATAGGGAGTGGAATGGTGGGATTCAAACATGCAACCCTCTGATCTAATGCCCATTTCCTAGACCATAGCAGCCCCGTGGCCTAGTTATCAATGTCTTTTGCATGGGTTTTTCCTTCTAAAAGGACACTGGAAAATGCTGTTACCCTTTAGAGCAGGGTTTCTCAACCTTTTTTGAACAAACGCCCTCTGGACCTCATTCTAAGCCTCACAGCGCCCCCTTGACCTCACCATAAGCCTGTCAACACCCCCCTTAGTATTAGAAAAAGAAATGGACTAATGACCCCAATGACAACTGCATCCTTCGCAACGCCCCCCCAGGCTTCCCCAATGCCCCCTAGGGGACTGTACCGCCCCCGTTGAGAAAATTACTTTCGAGCATGTACTGTATTCCCTCTCGTTATTCGTTTCATTAAATACACACAAAAGATGAGAAATTAATTCTCAGAGTTTTAAATTTGAAAAGTTTTAATCACGATGGCTCCAACAACAAAGTTCAGAATTTAATCAGCGAATAGGAAAACGAGAGTGAGTGTTTTTTTTTGTTTAATCAGAATCTGTCAGAAATTTTGTAGACAGGATCTGGAGCTCCCATAATGAGCACCACTTACAGGTGGGAGTGGGGAACTCTGTTGACAGTTGAAATGTTTGGATTGTATGGTACTATCATGATTTTATTGTAACCTATGTCTTACCTATGACTAGAGGGTGGAGTCTGTTTATTGATGCACCCTATTACACACATTGCATTCTATTGCACCCATTGACTTACCTGACCTGTGAACACTGGAACAGACACTATTTAAAATGACACCTACCCACAATGACATGCCTGATGAAGACTCTGTTGGGTCGAAATGTTGTATGCGGTTCTACAGTGTGCGGACTTCTACTCTTTCCATTGGATTTTATTTTGACCATTTGCTATAGTTCGTTCGGGACTTGTAATTCTCCGAAAGGCTACATTGTGAAGCTAACCAGTTTTTGTAACCTCACCCCAGAATACGTATTAGACCCATATGTAACAAGAAAATTGAGCAGAAGTTTACAGGTGGCAAGGCCAGGCTAGTCAAGATACAGTACTGTATATCTCAGTAAATAAACCGAGTAATACAAACAATAAAGAAGGGAAAACATGGCAAAGTTTCACCTGTTTGTGTCCTTTGTTTGGGTAATTCCCATTTTCACTTGGAGCAGAAACAAGCAGTATTGATCCAACATTGGGTAATAGTGTTTCTAATAGTGGCTAGGAGCTGTGCAATTGAAGGATAAGGGGGTAGAGTAGAGAGCAAAGCAGCTAGTGAGGCATACATTTCTGTCACTGACTGAGTTCATAATTGTTATTCAATTTCGGTACTGCAGATAGGGTGGAAATGGGCCTGCTCAGACGTGTCTGTATCTGTTTACCCTCTCCAAAGTATAAAGTTTATAAAACGATTGCTTCTGCAAAAAGTAGCTAAATTCCCCCTCTTGTTTTGGTGCTGTACTGTGTGGTGCTGACTTGTCGATTCACTGCAAGCCTGTTGAAGTTACCAGGATACAGCTGCCCTGCCGCTGCCGCTGTCGCTGCCATGCCATGCGTTAATCGACTTGCTAGGTCATGGGGCTTGCGACTGCACTCGGACTGCAATGGACTTCCAAAACTCCTGACTGCATTTCCATGGACCATTCATCACAGTTTATCGTGTGCTTTAGACCTCGTCAATGGCAGGTTGCAAGAGTCAACACAATGGGCCCTGATAAAAATGTCCATGCCGGGTAAAAACGGTGATGATTTGCACAAGCTAGTGACAGGAGTTCTTTGAGTTACAACCAGTTCAGAGCCATTGTTGTACCATTCCTATAGCAACAGTAATTATACTACACAAACGGCACTGTAAAAATACAGTGCTATTTTAATTCTTAAAGGGTTGAAATTAACGAGGCAATATCAGATAACATTTGGTCCCACTAAAATAGTGCTAATTTCTCTCTTTGGTCAGTGTAATATTTTAAAGCTATTAATGCTAAATATATTGTAAACGAATATAATTTAAAAATTCTGGTGGCACCTGGAGAGGATTGGGCACGTAATTGTCTTGCTGTAAAGTTTTGTTGGCCATCTGCAAAATGTTACACTGACTTTTGACTCCACTGCTTGAGTAATTTCTCTCTCGACAGTATTGTAAATACTCTATCTTGTGTTATATAAGGTTAAACTGCAATATGAATACCCCATTTTTTTACGGTGCTCTTCAGCCTGGTGACCTCAGAGCGGGTAAGAAGGTCTACTCTCAATGTCACTGTGGCATTTTGTTTCCTCTTTCTTCTTTTTTTCCCCTTGTTTTTCAAAATGCAACTCACAAACAACACCCAAGGGGGTGGACGACAAGAGATGAATTAGGATCTCTCCAACACATGCATCATGTGTCCCATGATTTACAGTGCACTACAGATGCGACACAGAGCCTGTCCTCACACTTGCTGTTCTTTACTGTAATATATGCTAGTAGTAGTCGCGTCTTGCTGAATATTTCATCACTGTACACATTGGGTGCCCAAAGTTTCACGGTCACACATCACAGAATTACTTTTTTTGTTGTGCCATATTATGTTACAAGCGTCGCATTCCTTAAAAGGCAATTTATCCCTTGACAATAGCTCACAAGAGGAGAAGTGCTTACTCTTAAGAAATGTCATGTGCTTGGGCGGGAGATGTAAGACTGATGGCATATTACAAAGGCTTCAGCTAGACATGGTAGCAGAGTCACCCACACATCACACATCACGCACACACACACACACACACACACACACACACACACACACACACACACACACACACACACACACACACACACACACAAACACACACACACACACACACACACACACACACACACACACACACACACACACACACACACACACACACACACAAACACAAACACACACACAAACACAAACACACACACAGACAGAAAGAGAGAGAGAGAGAGTTACCCACCCAACCACACACACGCACACAGACACACCCTAAAACTGCTTGCTTGACAGACTCAGCAGCGTATCTTTGCATATGGCGCTTAGCCACGGTATTAGCGAAATTGTTGCATGCCAAATGCTACACGCCCCCACACATGGGTGCATCCCCATACATTCGACATGAAAATACAAATGCACACACACACACACACACACACACACACACACACACACACACACACACACACACACACACACACACACACACACACACACACACACACACACACACACACACACACACACACAGCTTAGCCATATTGCTATTTACAGCCAATAAACGTAATTAACATGCCTCTGACTACGACGGCTCCCACAATAGCAGTGCCTAATCACCAGCAATCCCCCCACAAAGCATAACAGGCAATGCAGTCGTCAAATAGGCATGTGTGCACTAGTAATGCAAAGG
>NC_085859.1:51030468-51035468 GCF_034702125.1 Engraulis encrasicolus | reverse complement strand
CATCTCTGCTAAAGTGGCGGAATAATGAGACAGACACAAAGCTGGCCGGTGAGGGGCTACGCTGCAGGACACGTTTCTCTGGATGTGGATGGTTGGCCAGCATACCAAAGCACTGCACTCGGGAACAACTCACGCCAAGGGCTATGCACAGAAAAGAGTTTTCTGTTGAACTGTTTGCTTGGAATGGAGAGACAGATTGATACAACGATGCAAGGAAAGCAGAGAGAAAGTCAAGAAAGGGTTGTGTAAGGCCATGCAGAGGAAGGAGTGTTTGCTTGGAATGGGAAGACACAAGGATTCAGAGTGAGAGTGGGTTGAAAGTAGAGGATGACATTTTTCAGGAATTCCCGTGGGTGCCGCGGGTCCTGCATCCCGCGGGATGGGAGTCAAAATGTTAAAGATGAACGGGAGCTGGCAGGAGCGGGAATAAAGATGAATGGGAGCGGGCAGGAGCGGGAATAAAAATGAACGTTAAAATGAACTTTAAAAAACAAACAAAAAAAGCTTCGTTTTTTTGACTAAACGGGATTGGGGTTGATTTTGAGTGGGAGTGGGCAGGATTGGGAGACATTCTTCCCAGGAGTGGACGGGATGGGATTTGTTTCTTTTACTCCAGTCCGGGATGGTACGGGATGGGATTTTTTTTCTGGGACCGGGATGGGATGGGAGTGAAAATCCACTCCCCTGTCATGCTCTAGTTGAAAGGGTTGAGTAAGTCTGCAATAGAAAGAGTTTGGTAGGTGTGGGGAGACAAGTCAAATGGATAAAGGAGCTAGATGCAAGGGAAGGGGCCCCTCATAATGAGTGGCGCAGAACTGACTCACCGGTGGGCACCGCACCCTTGTGGGCGCCTATTTTCAGAAATGTAAAAAAAAAGGGAAATGCCAGCTATGCCAGATGGCCAGTCTAGCCCTGGTTGGTTGGAATGCGGAGACACACGGACACAGTATAGGAAAAAGTGAAGTGAAAGCCCATTGGGAAACTCCAACTCCCATTGTCATTGTGACACAGCACTCCACAGCACACAAGTGAACACTGGACACTGCACACAACAAAATTGCATTTATGCCTCACCCGTGCAAGGGGGCAGCCCTCAGTGGCGCCCCATGGGGAGCAGTGCGGTGGGACGGTACCATGCTCAGGGTACCTCAGTCATGGAGGAGGATGGGGGAGAGCACTGGTTGATTACTCCCCCCACCAACCTGGCGGGTCGGGAGTCGAACCGGCAACCTCTGGGATGCAAGTCTGACGCCCTGACCGCTTACCCATGACTGCCCATAGAGGAGAGACTACTGAGAAAGGATTGAGTAGGTGTAACCTAAGCAAGGGAAAGAGTGTTGGAAAGACGAACGGATGGCGATGCAAAGGAAAGAGTGTGTACTTGGAATGGAGAGATAGAAGAATGCAGCAGAGGAAGAGAGAGAATGGAAGGAAAAGGTTGAATAAGACATGACAAGGGATAAAGTGATACAGGGATACAAATTAAAGGTGCAAGGAAAAGAGTGTGAGCTATAAATGAAGAGACAAAAGAGTTAAGAGGAGGGAGAGAATGGAAAGAAACTCGGCTTGGGAAGGGCAGAGTAATACCAGAGATATTCTATAGAGATATGCCAACATAATAGGTTTCTATGGGCACCTAACGCGACCAGGTTCCGGTCTGCCTAAAGGGGCGTGTCATAATGCTCCTACAATGAATAGAACAGTCCTTAGGTCTGCCTAGGTCTGCCTAAGGGGGGCCATAATAGAACCAGGAAACAATGGGCCAATGGAACCTCTCTCTCTCTACTCTCTCTGGCAATACAGTGCCAGGTATTACCAAGGTTTTGCTAGGTGTGCAGACACAGAGGGAATGACCTAAACACCACAAAGGTATTTCATCAACCAAGTATCACTTACCTTTAGAGTGCCACCGTGTGTGTGTGTGTGTGTGTGTGTGTGTGTGTGTGTGTGTGTGTGTGTGTGTGTGTGTGTGTGTGTGTGTGTGTGTGTGTGTGTGTGTGTGTGTGTGTGTGTGTGTGTGTGTGTGTGTGTGTGTCTCGCTTACCTTTAGAGGTTGGCAAAAAACGCACGAGAGGAGGGCAGCCCAAAACAAGAAGAGGGAAAAGAAAGAGAGAGAAAGAGAGCGATTAATTATTTCAACAAACAATAAATAACATCTTGCTCCAAAATAGATGTATATATTGCTCTTCACATTGTATATTGTATGTATACATAGGCCTATATATTGTTATCTATACTGTTTAGGCACAAGAGGGCATGTCACGACTATGGTTCAGTAGCAAAGCAGGTTACTTCAACCGTAGGCAGCGGTAAAACAGCTAGTGAAAGAGACTGGAATCCTCGCTTTCACCGAAAAATGACCCATGTGGACAACTGTACCTTCAGCGGGTTTACCACTTTCTGTAAGCAAACTAATCCAGCTTTATAATTAAGCCACATTCTTGGAACCTCCTCCAGGTCTGTCTAGATATGCATACAGTAGTCTTGAGAGGACAAAGGAGTTGAGTGGGTACAATTTGCTTTCTGGGGGGCTAAAGACCTTCACAGATCATATCATGTCACAGGGGGATGGGGGAAGGGGTGACTTCATAAATGTTTGACGGCCTAATTAACAAATCATGTGTGGGGTTGTTTGTGTGTGTACGTGAGAGGCGGCACATGTGTGTGTATGTGTGTGTGCGTCGGTGGTGTATGTGTGTGTGCATGTGTGCATGGTTGTGTGTCTGTGTGTGTGTCTCCGTGCGTGTGCATGTGCGTGTGCATGTGCTTGTGTGTGCTTGCGTGTGAGTGTGTGTGTCTATGTGTGTGTGTCTCCGTGCATGTGCGCGTGTGTGTGTGCATGCGTGTGTGTGTGTGTGTGTGTGTGTGTGCATGTGTGTGTGTCTTGGTGATGTGTATGCTTTTCATCTAATCAGGTTTAAATGAAACAATTACTTGCACTCAGGAGCGTGGCCGCAGCTGAGGACGTGCCGTAAATGTCACAGCTGCGCACACACACACGCACACACACGCACACACACACACACACACACACACACACACACACACACACACACACACACACACACACACACACACACACACACACACACACACACACACACACACACACACACACACACGTGTGTGCCGCCCTCGTTCCATCGTTAATGACCTCATTTATTTATTGCCCCCGCTTACAAATCTTTAGCAGGACGCTTTCCTGCTTTCCAGAGGTATCTGGCCATCTCACCTTCACACACATATAAACACGCAGGTGCACACATGCACACACACACACACACACACACACACACACACACACACACACACACACACGCGCGCGCGCGCGCGCGCGCACACACACACACACACACACACAGGTGCAGGTGCTTTGGTGGTGCAGGTGCACAGATACGTACACACACAAACACACATGCGGGAACAGACACACACGCGCACACACACTCAATGAAACACATACACAGCCAAGGCTGCAGAAACACACTAACCTGCACAAACAAACAAAAAACGAAATACATACACACATACACATTCATGCACAGACACGCACACACGCACACACACACACACACACACACACACACACACACACACACACACACACACACACACACACACACACACACACACACACACACACACACACACACACACACACACACACACACACACACACACACACACACACACACACACACACACACACACTCCCTTCGCCCCCACTCCTTCCCTGGGCTGCTTGGGGGTGTCATAGAGATCCATTGTCCTTACTCGGTGTCGTTAAATGAGCTCGTCCCCGCATGAGAGATGATCAGCACGGCTGTGGCCTTAATTAGCTATTAATTTTCCATGTTCGCCCTCGTTATATATTTATGTACTAACTAACCGAACCCATGATACCAGCAACAACAAAACGTGTGAAACACATCAAAATGGACGTGGGGGGGGGGGAGAGAGAGAGAGAGAGAGAGAGAGAGAGAGAGAGAGAGAGAGAGAGAGAGAGAGAGAGAGAGAGAGAGAGAGAGAGAGAGACAGAGACAGAGACAGAGACAGAGAGCGAGAGCGAGACACAGAGAGAGAGAGACATACAGATAGATAGATAGATAGATAGATAGATAGATAGATAGATAGATAGATAGATAGACAGACAGACAGACAGACAGACAGACAGACAGACAGACAGACAGACAGACAGACAGACAGACAGACAGACAGACAGACAGACAGACAGATAGATAGATAGATAGATAGATAGATAGATAGATAGATAGATAGATAGATAGATAGATAGATAGATAGATAGATAGATAGATAGATAGATAGATAGATAGATAGATAGACAGATATATGGTGTGATTCCTCAGTGTAACTGCTGTTATTGCTCTCTTATATACTGTATGTCCTTCATTCCAGTGGGTCTGTACTGGTGAACCTGTACTCGGTGCTGGAGGAAGGGAATTATATTTCAGCACCGCGGAGAGCGACCTGCTGGACGTGCTGCTGGAAGGAGCCGATTATTTTTCCCAGCACCACAGAGAGCGACTGACCAATTTTGCCCAATCAGAGCTTGGCTGGCCTCTGCCGGGAGATTGAGTGTGATTGGGCCTCAATTTTCTGCTGCTCCCACGCATTACGGTTGCCAAGACGAATACGAGCAGGAGCAGGAGCAGGAGCAGGAGCAGGAGCTGGACCGGTGTTCATGCCGAGAGGGTGCTGCTTTGTCGAGATGAGCTACCAGTCGTCTAAAGCAGCTAAGGAGCCATTGTTCTGTCGAGATGGGCTACCATACAGGCTCTTACTGTAACATAGCCCAGACACTGATCCATACTCGTCCTGCACTACTGTACACAATAAATGCAGTAAATGTTATTTCAACACTCCAAGAGTACTCTGGGACCAAATACACTCTTGTCTAGAGTATGTTAACTGTACTGTAATACTGAAATAGGACTGGGCAGTGTGTTGAATTAAAACAATATTTTCTCGTACTGCGAACA
>NC_085859.1:51017968-51020468 GCF_034702125.1 Engraulis encrasicolus | reverse complement strand
TGTGCAGTATGTGTACATGGAGTGCTAGAAGGTAGAGAATGCGCGCACATCAGTGGTACAGGTGCTGGACAAAATAGAGTAACTGAAATAAATGATAGAAGTCCGCAACACTGTTAATGCTCCCAGTGATTTATTTGCACGACGTTTCGGACCTTCGTCCTTGCACTTGAAAAAGGACGAAGGTCCGAAACGTTGTGCAAATAAATCACTGGGAGCATTAACAGTGTTGCGGACTTCTGTACATGGAGTGCTCACTTATAAGGGGACCCATTACAGGTGACCCATTTCTTACATAAGATTTAATAAGACTCATATTTTTTATAGCGATGAAAGTGTTTTTATATCTCTTTTTCCAATGGGTAGCAGCTACAGTACAATAGGACGCAGCATAAAACAAAAAACAAGATACAGTGACAACTTGTATGCCTGTTCGGATTGCTACTTAGCCAGAGCGCACAACAAACTCTGTTGCGCTGTTTTCTTTGAAATGTTTTGATGGGCGCGACAAGCCGGAGGACAATTTCTGTCTCTCGGGCGTCGTATTATTGTCAAAACACACTTGTCGCCTGGGCTATAATTTGGTTTTCGCACTGAAATGTTCAAGTGTGTGTGTGTGTGCGTGTGTGTGTGTGACAGAAAGAGAGAGAGAGAGAGAGAGAGAGAGAGAGAGAGAGAGAGAGAGAGAGAGAGAGAGAGAGAGAGAGAGAGAGAAAGAGAAAGAGAAAGAGAGAGAGAGAGATCAAATGATAGAATCCTAACAAGATTTTCAGACAAGAGAGCTTCGCATTCCTTTATGCGTTCTTCTAAGAAAGCATCTCTCTGATATATTTCAATACACTGACTCATCAGGCAACTTTTTACTTGTTCATGGCACCGTCACTGATATACACTTATGAATGAACGGGTGCGCGGAAGGAGGAGGAAAGATATAAGAGGAGAGAGATGAGAAAGGAGAACAGATGGAGGGATCAAATGGAGAGAGAGGTGGAGGAGAGGGGAGGATGAAAGGGGTGGAGAGAAAAGAATGAGACACCATTTTAAATGATCAGATGTGCAGATGCTCAGTTTTTGCTGAAAAGACTCAACCACATCATAACAACATTGCTCTGACATTGCAGAGAGCCTTAACACTGATTGAGACATGGTCATTACAATTTTGGTGACAGTAAGGTTATAACATGGACTCTGCTCAAAGAGGTTAGAGTGGAGGTGAGGTGGAGAGAAGAGGAAATGTTGGAAGAGGAAGTCTAGAGAGAGAGAGAGAGAGAGAGAGAGAGAGAGAGAGAGAGAGAGAGAGAGAGAGAGAGAGAGAGAGAGAGAGAGAGAGAGAGAGAGAGAGAGAGAGAGAGACAGAGAGACAGAGAGAGCACTATGTGAAGTTAGACAAAAGAGAAGAGGGGGGGCAAAACTAATAAAAAACCACTCCACCCCACCCCACTCCACTCTCCAAGCCACCTATATGATTTGGCCTGTCGAGGTAAATAAACTCTGTCCTTGACCTACAAATGGAATGTGACAAGGGTTGGCCATACAACATAAAGGACCAGCTGAGAGGGACCTCAGCGAACCTCGGAAGTACAAGAAAAAAAAAAGAAAGAAAGAAAGAAAGAAAGAAAGAAAGAAAGAAAGAAAGAAAGAAAGAAAGAAAGAAAGAAAGAAAGAAAGAAAGAAAGAAAGAGTGTGGAGGTAAGGTGGAGAGGGTTAACATAATTACAAAACCTCCATCGCTACCTCAGA
Organism: Engraulis encrasicolus; assembly: GCF_034702125.1. Lineage (NCBI taxonomy): Eukaryota > Metazoa > Chordata > Actinopteri > Clupeiformes > Engraulidae > Engraulis > Engraulis encrasicolus. The sequence goes on along the minus strand of NC_085859.1, from coordinate 51,018,731 downwards.
TGGAGGGATGGAGAGAAAGGAGAGGAAAGTTGCGAGAGAAGGTGGATAGAAAGAAAGAAAAAGAAAGAAAGAAAGAAAGAAAGAAAGAAAGAAAGAAAGAAAGAAAGAAAGAAAGAAAGAAAGAAAGAAAGAAAAAGAACAAGCTCAAGTCAACAATCGGTAGGTGTGGCGAGCATGTTTCTGCAGCCTCTACCACTTCAGCTTGACTTCATGCCCGTCACTTAAATGCCAGGAGATAAAGCTGGACCATAATACCCGGCAGGCCGCCAGCAAAGGTTAATTAACATGGAGTCATAGTGTGTGTGTCTGCATGCGTGTTAGTGTGTGTGTGTGTGTGTGTGTGTGTGTGTGTGTGTGTGTGTGTGTGTGTGTGTGTGTGTGTGTGTGTGTGTGTGTGTGTGTGTGTGTGTGTGTGTGTGTGTGTGTGTGTGTGTGTGCGCGTCCGCATGTGTGTGTGTGTGTGTGTGTGTGTGTGTGTGTGTGTGTGTGTGTGTGTGTGTGTGTGTGTGTGTGTGTGTGTGTGTGTGTGTGTGAGTGTGTGTGTGTGTGTGTGTGTGCGTGTGCGTGTGTGTGTATGTACTGAAAACTGTGGGAGGGTTTATAATTAAAACGGGTAGCTGAGTTTAGCACTTATATAGGCCTATACACACACACACACATAGAAATACACACACACACATAGAAATACACACACACACACACACACATGGAAATACACACACACACACACACACACACACACACACACACACACACACACATG
>NC_085859.1:51007968-51015468 GCF_034702125.1 Engraulis encrasicolus | reverse complement strand
CTCTCTCTCAGTGAGGGCAGGTTGAACTCTGCTCTGACGGATGTGAGGGAGCAACCGCAGGGAAAATGGGCTATCTTCACTCCAGTCACCAGGGAGAGGATCTCTCCAGTTGGGTAGTACATGCCCTTGACCTCTCTATCTATTATGTCCTTGACAGCATTTATTTTTCATTTTTTCTATCATTCCTTTCTTTTCCTTGTCATTTTCTATTCTATTTTCTCTGACTTATTGTCTATCTTTCTTTCTTTCTTTCTTTCTTTCTTTCTTTCTTTCTTTCTTTCTTTCTTTCTTTCTTTCTTTCTTTCTTTCGATTCTATTTCTCCATCTCTGTGCAGTACATCTTTATCTACCATATCTACAGTATTTATCATTCTTCCTCCCCTTATTCTTACCTTGTACTCTGCTCATAATGCCGAGCCGCCTGCTCCCGGCAGATAAGTCTTTTTATTGAGCGAGCTTAATTGTACTCATGCTCAACACTGCCTCCAAACGCAGTTCGGAGCACAGCGAACATGCACACCGGGACTTTGCCTCGCGTACACTAGCCTAGTTGAGCCCCTTGCCTTTTCCTCGCTTCCCACCCGATGATGGGATTAGTTACACTGTACAACTCTCAGACGCAGCTAACAGGATCGCTCCAGCAGGCCGGGGAGATGTGGCTGGGGTGTGGTTGGGCTGCAGAGTTAGGGTGGCGAAGGAAGGGGATGTGGGGAGGTGGTTTAAGGTGGGTGGGTGGGTGGGGGAGGGAGTTGGTGTGGAGGAGGGAGTTGGTGTGGAGTATGGTGCAGTAGAGAAGCCAGGGTGTGAAAGGGGTCTGCAAGGCTGGGAAGATGTGGGCCTTGGGGTGCAGTTAAACATATTCTTGGTTTTAACACGATACTGAACAGGTGACGTCGACAATGGGATGGAAAGCTTCACCAACCAACCACTTCTGGTCTCCTAAAAAGGTGTGGCCATAACTCTCAGTCACGTTTCCTAAATTTGTGGCCCGGCATTTGAGTGGAGAATTTAATGGGTGAGCGCAGTGTCCTGGAGGATGGTTGAGCAGGCAGGGGATATGTGGCCCTGGGGTGTGGTGGTGGCCAAAAAAATTCCATCAAGTCATTTTTTTGGTCTAGCTTATCTTCTGCATGGGCGAGATGTGCAAGGCACGAGCGGGGCATGTAGGGAAGGGGGTAGAGAGAGAATGTGGGGATAGCAACAGGCCACAGGAGGAGAATGAACGAATCCTGCCTTCATTTTGAGAAACATTTCACCTGTCTCTGGAAGACGACACCAACTCTCCTTTCTGTCTCTTTTTTCCCACTTTTTTCTCCCTCCCCTGCCCTCCCCTCCCCTCCCCAAATCTCCCTCTCTCTCTCTTTCATTGCTCTCCTTTCTGTCTTCTTTTTATATCCACCTGTCTTTTCTTCTTTTTTTGCTCTCCCTCTCAGGCTCATTAGACGGTGCGAGTCAGGGGTGTTGCTCCGCTCACGGGTCTGAAAAGCCTTCTCTCATCACCATGGCAAAAAAGAGACAAAAGGATCCAGGTTAATTGGATGCCATTTGAGGGAGTCCACAGGTAGCTACGGTAACAGTGGGGATACATTCCATTCCGTCGCCACCGTTGAGCAGAGCAGAGCAGAGCCAAAATGAGCCGAGCAGAGCCGTGCGCGGGAGTAGAGGAAGTATAACACCTTAATGAGATGACAGGCCGAGATGCATGAAAGGACGCCTGATGAACTCTACGTGTTCACACACACACACACACCACACACACACACACACACACACACACACACACACACACACACACACACACACACACACACACACACACACACACACACACACACACACACACACACACACACACACACACACCGAGGGAGATCTTTAAATAAAGTCCTCTAGTGGAGCACAGCCTGTGTGGTTCAGCCGAGCAGCTTGCATTTTGTAACCGGCGCCTACAGTTTTGGCACATCATAGGGCAGGACTTCAAGCAAAACACACACAAAGATGAAAGAGCAATGTGGAAGAGAGAGAGAGAGAGAGAGAGAGAGAGAGAGAGAGAGAGAGAGAGAGAGAGAGAGAGAGAGAGAGAGAGAGAGAGAGAGACAGACAGACAGACAGACAGACAGACACAGAGAGAGAGACAGACAGACACAGAGAGAGAGAAAGCAAGAGATAGAGAGAGGTGTTTTTTCCATATACTGTATCTTATTTATCTACTTTTTATCTAAGTTTTATCTTATTTTCTTTTCAGGTTTAGAGTGAGGGTGGCCTCTGTACCACCCCAGAGCTGCTGCCTGCCTGATGGGAAAGCCTGGTTCACCTACACTTGATGAGATCCACATGGCCAGTGGTATGGCACCATACCGCGGTGAAGGTACGAGCACTGAAGCCTCTCTCCATACCGGCATCCTCCATGGCCGCATCCCTGCCTCCATGCTTTTCTGCCTCCCTGCATGCCTACCTCCCTGCCCGCCTGACTACCTACCTTCCTACCACTCTGCCTCCCTGACTTCTTTCCTGTATGCTTCTCTTCCTCCTGCCTGCTTGCCTCCTACCACTCTGAATCCCTCCCTACAAGCCTGAATCCCTATCTGCCTTCTTTCCTGCATCCCTGCCTGCCTCCATAGCTGCCTGCCTGACTGTCTGCCTGCCTCCCTGCATGCCTCCCTGCATCCCTACCTGTCTGCCTTCCTAACTTCCAGCCTCCTTCCGTTCCTCCACGCCTGCCTCCCCATCTGCCTGCATACCTGAATGCCAGCCTGCCAGCCTCCCTCCCTCCCTGACTACCTCCCTCCCTGCCTACCTCCCTCCCAGCATGCCTGCCTCCCTGCCTACCTGCCTGCTTCCCTGCTTCCCTGCCTCCCTGCCTGCCTGCTTCCCTGCCTCCCTGCCTGCCTGCTTCCCTGCCTCCCTGCCTGCCCGCGTCCCTACATCCCTGCCTGCCACCCTGCCTGCATACCTGCCTGCCTGCTTCCCTACCTCCCTGCCTGCCCGCGTCCCTACATCCCTGCCTGCCACCCTGCCTGCATACCTGCCTGCCTGCATCTGTACCTGCTGCTTGCTTGCCTTCCTGACTGCCTGACTGCTTCCTCTCCAGCGGGGGGGCCCTGGGTTGTCTGACCCAGATGCACTAGGTAATGATCTGCATATTCCTCCGAGAATGCATATGAGACATTAACGCAGGCAATTCATCACTATCTTGCAGTCATTACCTTGCCAGCCACATCTTCTCCGCTCTGCTCTGCTCTGCCCAGGCTTTCCAGACGGACAGCCTCCTCCGAGCTCGGCACGGCTCTCTCTCCCCCTCAGGCCTGTCACAACCCGGCAGGCAAACTAGGCAATTGCCTAGGGCCCCCCCAGCTGAAAGAGGGCCCCCTGGTAATGACAGCTTGTGTGCTTGTATTCAAATGACAGCAATGATGACTTTGTTGAATGTGGCAGGACCTCGCAAAAATTCAGTGACTGCAAAGTGCAATGATGCTGCTATCAAGTAATCTCTCCAGGTGGCCCCTGCCCACTGTGAAGGGAAAAATTGTGGCTAGGTAATGGCCCCAAGTCCCTCTTTGCCTAGGGCCCCCAAATGCCCTTGAAACGGCCCTGCTCTCTCTCTCTCTCCTCCATTACCTATGCGCTTGGCGGCCTCCCGGCTGCCCCATTAGCTATTCGTGAGCGCAACTCCGCGGGGGGCTTTGCGAGATCAATAATGGTGCTATCTTTTCGCTTTCTATTTCCTGCTCTTTTATTCAAGGTCCGCTCTCTCATTTTGCTGTGCATACATTTTGTTTTGGAGAGCGGTTTCGCTCACACTCTTTCTCTCTCTCTCTCTCTCTCTCTCTCTCTCTCTCTCTCTCTCTCTCTCTCTCTCTCTCTCTGTCAGCCCCCCCTTCCTCTCACTCATGTTCTCTCTAATATTCACTCTAGCCTCTCTTCCTCTCTCTCTCTCTCTCTCTCTATCTCTCTGTCTCTCTCTCTCTCTCTCTCTCTCTCTCTCTCTCTCTCTCGTAGTGAGGTCAGGTTGAACTCTGCTCTGACGGATGTGAGGGAGCAACCGCAGGGAAAATGGGCTATCTTCACTCCAGTCACCAGGGAGAGGATCTCTTCAGCTGGGTAGTACATGCCCTTGACCTCTCTATCTATTATGTCCTTGCATTTATTTTTCATTTTTTCTATCATTCCTTTCTTTTCCTTGTCATTTTCTATTCTATTTTCTCTGACTTATTGTCTTTCTTTCTTTCTTTCTTTCTTTCTTTCTTTCTTTCATTCTTTCTTTCTTTCTTTCTTTCTTTCTTTCTTTCTTTCTTTCTTTCTTTCTTTCTTTCTTTCTTTCTTTCTTTCTTTCTTTCTTTCTTTCAATTTCATTTCTCCATCTATGTACAGTACATCTTTATCTACCATATCTACAGTATTTATCATTCTTCCTCCCCTTATTCTTACCTTGTACTCTCCTCATAATGCCGAGCCGCCTGCTCCCGGCAGATAAGTCTTTTTATTGAGCGAGCTTAATTGTACTCATGCTCAACACTGCCTCCAAACGCAGTTCGGAGCACAGCGAACATGCACACCGGGACTTTGCCTCGCGTACACTAGCCTAGTTGAGCCCCTTGCCTTTTCCTCGCTTCCCACCCGATGATGGGATTAGTTACACTGTACAACTCTCAGACGCAGCTAACAGGATCGCTCCAGCAGGCCGGGGAGATGTGGCTGGGGTGTGGTTGGGCTGCAGAGTTAGGGTGGCGAAGGAAGGGGATGTGGGGAGGTGTTTTTTTGGGGGGAGGGAGTTGGTGTGGAGTATGGTGCAGTAGAGAAGCCAGGGTGTGAAAGGGGTCTGCAAGGCTGGGAAGATGTGGGCCTTGGGGGGCAGTTAAATATATTCTTAGTTTTAACACGATACTGAACGGGTGACGTCGACAATGGGATGGAAAGCTTCGCCAACCGACCACTTCTGGTCTCCTAAAAAGGTGTGGCCATAACTCTCAATCACGTTTCCTAAATTTGTGGCGCGGCATTTGAGTGGAGAATTTAATGGGTGAGCGCAGTGTCCTGGAGGATGGTTGAGCAGGCAGGGGATATGTGGCCCTGGGGTGTGGTGGTGGTCTAGTTTATCTTCTGCAAGGGCGAGCTGTGCAAGGCATGAGCGGGGCATGTAGGGAAGGGGGTAGAGAGAGAATGTGGGGATAGCAACAGGCCAGGAGGAGAATGAACGAATCCTGCCTCCATTTCGAAAAACATTTCACCTGTCTCTGGAAGACGACACCAACTCTCATTTCTGTCTCTTTTTTCCCACTTTTTTCTCCCTACCCTGCCCTCCCCTCCCCTCCCCAAATCTCCCTCTCTCTCTCTTTCATTTGCTCTCCTTTCTGTCTTCTTTTTATATCCACCTGTCTTTTCTTCTTTTTTTGCTCTCCCTCTCAGGCTCATTAGACGGTGCGAGTCAGGGGTGTTGCTCCGCTCACGGGTCTGAAAAGCCTTCTCTCATCACCATGGCAAAAAAGAGACAAAAGGATTCAGGTTAATTGGATGCCATTTGAGGGAGTCCACAGGTAGCTACGGTAACAGTGGGGATACATTCCATTCCGTCGCCACCGTTGAACAGAGCAGAGCAGAGCCAAAATGAGCCGAGCAGAGCACGGGAGTGGAGGAAGTATAACACCTTAATGAGATGACAGGGCGAGATGCATGAAAGGACGCCTGATGAACTCTACGTGCTCACACACACACACACACCACACACACACACACACACACACACACACACACACACACACACACACACACACACACACACACACACACACACACACCGAGGGAGATCTTTAAATAAAGTCCTCTAGTGGAGCACAGCCTGTGTGGTTCAGCCGAGCAGCTTGCATTTTGTAACCGGCGCCTACAGTTTTGGCACATCATAGGGCAGGACTTCAAGCAAAACACACACAAAGATGAAAGAGCAATGTGGAAGAGAGAGAGAGAGAGAGATAGAGAGAGAGAGAGGGAGAGAGGGAGACAGAGAGAGAGAGAGCAAGAGATAGAGAGAGGTGTTTTTTCCATATACTGTATCTTATTTATCTACTTTTTATCTAAGTTTTATCTTATTTTCTTTTCAGGTTTAGAGTGAGGGTGGCCTCTGTACCACCCCAGAGCTGCTGCCTGCCTGATGGGAAAGCCTGGTTCACCTACACTTGATGTGGCATCCTCCATGGCCGCATCCCTGCCTCCATGCCTCTCTGCCTCCCTGCATGCCTACCTCCCTGCCCGCCTGACTGCCTACCTTCCTACCACTCTGCCTCCCTGACTTCTTTCCTGTATGCTTCTCTTACTCCTGTCTGCTTGCCTCCTACCACTCTGAATCCCTCCCTACAAGCCTGAATCCCTCTCTGCCTTCTTTCCTGCATCCCTGCTTGCCTCCATAGCTGCCTGCCTGACTGTCTGCCTGCCTCCCTGCATGCCTCCCTGCATCCCTACCTGTCTGCCTTCCTAACTTCCAGCCTCCTTCCGTTCCTCCACGCCTGCCTCCCCATCTGCCTGCATACCTGAATGCCAGCCTGCCAGCCTGCCAGCCTGCCAGCCTCCCTCCCTCCCTGACTACCTCCCTCCCTGCCTACCTCCCTCCCAGCATGCCTGCCTCCCTGCCTACCTGCCTGCTTCCCTGCTTCCCTGCCTCCCTGCCTGCCTGCTTCCCTGCCTCCCTGCCTGCCTGCTTCCCTGCCTCCCTGCCTGCCCGCGTCCCTACATCCCTGCCTGCCACCCTGCCTGCACACCTCCCTGCCTGCTTCCCTGCCTCCCTGCCTGCCTGCTTCCCTGCCTCCCTGCCTGCCCGCGTCCCTACATCCCTGCCTGCCACCCTGCCTGCATACCTGCCTGCCTGCATCTGTACCTGCCTGCTTGCTTGCCTTCCTGACTGCCTGACTGCTTCCTCTCCAGCGGGGGGGCCCTGGGTTGTCTGACCCAGATGCACTAGGTAATGATCTGCATATTCCTCCGAGAATGCATATGAGACATTAACGCAGGCAATTCATCACTATCTTGCAGTCATTACCTTGCCAGCCACATCTTCTCCGCTCTGCCCAGGCTTTCCAGACGGACAGCCTCCTCCGAGCTCGGCACGGCTCTCTCTCCCCCTCAGGCCTGTCACAACCCAGCAGGCAAACTAGGCAATTGCCTAGGGCCCCCCCAGCTGAAAGGGGGCCCCCTGGTAATGACAGCTTGTGTGCTTGTATTCAAATGACAGCAATGATGACTTTGTTGAATGTGGCAGGACCTCGCAAAAATTCAGTGACTGCAAAGTGCAATGATGCTGCTATCAAGTATCTCTCCAGGTGGCCCCTGCCCACTGTGAAGGGAAAAATTGTGGCTAGGTAATGGCCCCAAGTCCCTCTTTGCCTAGGGCCCCCAAATACCCTTGAAACGGCCCTGCTCTCTCTCTCTCTCCTCCATTGCCTATGCGCTTGGCGGCCTCCCGGCTGCCCCAGTAGCTATTCGTGAGCGCAACTCCGCGGGGGGCTTTGCGAG
>NC_085859.1:51000468-51005468 GCF_034702125.1 Engraulis encrasicolus | reverse complement strand
AGAGAGAGAGAGAGAGAGAGAGAGAGAGAGAGAGAGAGAGAGAGAGAGAGAGAGAGAGAGAGAGAGAGATCACAGGGGCTGAATACATTCCATCTCTCGGCCAGGTAATCAGGAGACTAGACCCTGTCAGAGCTCCTGCCCTGTGTGATAATTGCAGCAATTGTGAGCTGGCTGCTGCGGTGGTGGAGCTGCAGCTGCTGAGGGTTTTTCTTTTTTTGTGCTGCCTGCCATATTTTTCGCTATCATTTTTCTGGGGCTCAGGCGGTAGGGTAGGGCAGGCGAGAGAGCAGGAGAGTGAGCGAGCGCGCGAGTGACTTGAGCGAGTGCTCCGTATTACACAGTGCCACCTATGGGCCACCGAGTGCCACTAATCAAGGACAATGACAATGGCGCCTCAGCAGTATAGCATTTCATTATCTATTTATTAATTTATTCGTTAGTCAATTTATTCAGAATTTTAGTGCAGATGCCTTTTTTGGGAGGGGTATGTTTCCCTACTCTCTGGGATACATGATATCCCCTGCATGCTCTGGGATTTGGCTATGGCATATGGGCTGCTGCTGCTTCTGTTGCCTCTTCTGTTTCTGCTTCGCTGGCAGATTAACACTAGAACTACCACGGAGGGGTCAATTGACCTTTTTACCTAAAAGCCCCACAAGAGGGTCATTTGACCCTTTGGACCCCCTGCGGACACTCCTTTTGTTGTGGAAATGTGGCTGTTAGCACCTCACAGCTGTCACTTGAGACACAGTGTGTGTGTGTGTGTGGATCATTTCCAATGCCTGTTGAGTGCTGTATCTCTGCATCTTCGTTCCTTGGAGAGGAGCTTCTTTCACCACAAAATTCTTGAGGGAAGTGAAGCAGTAGTCCACATGCACTGGTATTTATCCATCTAACAATTGCCAGGTTGCATTCACATGAGTCGTTATGGTCACATGGCATGGGAGATTCACACGTTACAGTTTTTCTCGATTGGTTTGGCTAATTTCTCGAAACTGAGATGACCTTCTCAAAATAACACGGACAAATCTCCAAACCAACTTGCAATTTCCCAAAACAGAATGGCATTTTTCATTGATTTCATCAGATATCAAATGCTTTGTACATGTCTCAAATGTTTAGTACATCTCTGCAGATGGATATGTACAAATACCCTTCAGTTGACACATTCAGCATAGATTTAGCACATTTTCCAAATAAATTGACCTTGCTTATCTAAACGAATTAGACAATTCTCAGTCTAATGGTTGCCCTCTCCAAAACACGTCAGCATTATTTCATTGTGTAAGTAATCATATGCATATGCATATGCTACGCATTTCCCAAAACAGTCAAGGACATCATATTTTAAGAATTTCATTACATAGTAAATGTTCAACAGGTCAGATGGTATTGTAACTTTACTAGTTAGTAGAAAATAATTTTACAACCGTGTATATTACAGTTTCCTCTGTTATTTGGCTAATTTCATGACATTTTTTCAAACGACATTCTGTTTTGAACAATTGTTTGTTGCTTTGGCATTTGTCCATGTTATTTTGTGAATGTTATCTCTGTTTTGAGAAATGAGCCAAACCCATGAGAAACCTGTGATATATGGGCATTACTTTCTGTATATGAATTTACAGTAAAGAAAGTTACTGATAAATGTCCTTGGTAAATTATCTGTGTTGTCAAACTTCAATAGTTTCACTCACTTTTTCATTTTTATACATAGTTGTAATCTGTTAGCTGAACGTAGATAAAACACCAAACCATTTTGACTGGCAGTGCTTACACAATGGCGAAGGGACAGTTTATTTTTGGGGTACTGATGATATATGTGGGGAAGAAATTTAGTTTTGACACATGGGTAAACTGTTTTTGGGGTGATATGAGCGAGTGATGAGGATCCATGTAGTTATGCTGAACCATCCAGTTTATTTTGACAGAAGGACTAAATTAATGCAAATGAGCCAAAGCAATTGAGAAGGATCTATGCCATTTTGATGGTACTGACTATTCATATGTGAGACGATTTATAGTGCTGATGCAATAATGAGGTGTTTTGGGAGGTATATGACATTTTGCTAGATATCTGAACTGTTGTGCAGAAGTGTAAGAATGTTTGGCCAAATGACCCAATGGTTATAGGAATGTCATCTCAGTTTCAAGAAATGAGCCAAACCAATCGAGAAAAACTGTAATTCAACCATTATCTGGTTGCAGTCATATGATACGTCATGATCACATGGGACATTCACAAGTTCATTGATGACTTATATGAAGAAAATGTGCTGACATGTTTTCAGGACAACCATTACACTGAGAATCAACCAATTGGGATAGATCAGCAAGGTACATTCATTTGAAAATTCTACTATATGTAAGCTGATTGTGTTAACTGTAGGATACTTGTACATAGCCATTTGCAAGGATGTACTAAATGATTGAGACATGTACAAAAGCATTTGAAATTTGATGAAAGCAATGATAAATGCCTTTCTTTTGTGAGGAACTGCAAATTAGTTTTGGGATTTGTCCATGTTTTGAGAATGACATCTCAGTTTCAAGAAATGAGCCAAACCAATGGAGAAAAACTGTAACACACTGTCCGCCAAACTGTGCTATCTGTCTTTGCTGCTGATATCTTCATGCAAGTTGCTATTTACCTGTGGTGATTTTGGAGGCTGACAGCCTTTGGGAAGAAGCTGTCTGACCCTGTTTGTCTTGGCTGTTAGCACTGTAAGGTGTGACCCCCTCACCCCTCACCCCTCACTCCACACACGGCCCCTAACAGCCTCATTACCATAACAAAATGAGTGATTAGTGTATTAAGTAAAAGCAGCCGGGTCAAATGACCCCTCTCTGGTATTTCTAGGTAGGCAGAAAAATCCTGGTAGTTCTAGTGTTAATAACTTTTATTTAATGCCGGCTTCATCTGGAAAGGCCAGCTTGGGAGAGCGGTATTTCTCTTCTATTTTTTTTTCCTTATCTTCTCTTTTGTTTGTGTTTTTTTAAACAATGGTCTCGGGTGCTTTTTCTCAGGCTGTGTTGGCAGTGATATGTGGTGTGGCAACAACTGTGCCTCATGCAAGGCACCTTTCTCTCTCTCTCTCTCTCTCTCTCTCTCTCTCTCTCTCTCTCTCTCTCTCTCTCTCTCTCTCTCTCTCTCTCTCTCTCTCTCTCTCACTCTCTCTCTCTCTCTCTCTCTCTCTCTCTCTTTCTCTCTCTCTCCCCCATCACTCTCTCATGTGGCTGCTGACATACAGCTGCCTCATCAGTCACACACCAACACTAAGAAGGGGAAAGAGAGAAGGGATGCAGAGGACCTGAGAGAGGAGAGGAGAGGAGAGGAGAGGAGAGGAGAGGAGAGGAGAGGAGAGGAGAGGAGAGGAGAGCAGAGCAGAGCAGAGCAGAGCAGAGGAGAGGAGAGGAGAGGAGAGGAGACACGGAAAGGATAGGGAGGGGAAAGAGAGTAGAGCGGAGCAGAGGAGGAGAAAGAGAGTAGAGGGTGGGGTGGGCAGAGGACAGAACAAAAGAGAGAACCAGAGCCAGTGATCACTGGCATGTGTGCTTGCTATGTCCAGGAGATACTCATCCTTGCAAGCAGGCAGGAAGGGTTTGTTCATTTTGGCATGGGCAGTCATCATGTGTATACACCTGCACGCTACTCACCCAGGCAGGCAGGCAGGGTTTGTTCTTTCTGGTATGGGCATTTGTCACATGTAGCTGCTATACACATGGCTGCATTACAGACTGAGGTGAATCTGGTAACCATGTGAGCTCTTTATGTCAGCAATGTTCCCATCACAGCAGGCACAGGTCTGGGCTGGAATCAAAAAAGGCCCAGGCTTTGTACATGCCCTCCTCTAAATTGTGGGCAAATAAAACACAAAAAACACCCCAACAGCATTGTGGGCCCTGAGGAGCATTAGCCCACTGGGAAATGCCCCGTATGACAGATTTTCGTTCCAGACCTGGGCATGTAGGCCAGCAAGCATGGCAGGTAGTGGTTTGTTAATTCTGGCATTGGCAGTTATCACGTGTATGCCTGCACACTATGACAGACTAACATTAACAATGGACAAGAGTCCATTACAACATTTACAAAATATAAAAAAGCTGACATATGTCATTATGTAAGACAGACTCATACCAACGAGCCACGCATAGGCATACACTCATGCTTACAGTGGACGAAGTGCCCAGCACGGCATATGGCAAAAAATAAAAAAGCCAACATTTGTCCACATATGCATGCAAGACTCACATTCGCAAAGAGCAAATGTGTCTAGCACGACATGTGCCAAAAAAAGGCCTAACGCATGCACTGTATGCTGATATGGCAGCAAGATAACTTTAGGGTAAAATAATTAAACATGTCCAGCACGACATGTCAAATATTTAAAAATAGAGCAGGTCACTGTAAAGTACATGTGTCAGTAAGACAGCTAGGGTAGGACTACTGTACGTATAAGTATACAATGTTTCTCTTCACCTCTGGTGTTACAGCAAAGGCACCCCCAACATGTTTGATCATAACACTTAAAAACAGATCAAAGGCTATATAGAATAAAAAAAATACATTTATTTACAGGGTATTGGTTACAGTCCCTTGAGAAAAGTGGGTTTAGGTGCCTTTCTTACTCAAGGGCACTTCAGTCATGGATGGAGATGTAGGGAGAGGTTAGGGTGGGATACAAACCTGCAACCCTCTGATCTTGAGACCACCTCCCTAACGATTAGGGCCACAGCCGAGCACATCTTCAATCACATGACTAAGGGAAAGGTCAAAAGTATACAGAACAGTCATACGCCTGGAAGATGCATTTTTTTTGTGCTTTAGCGTAGGTTTGTGTACTGTATCAGCTCTGATCTGGAGTCAAAGCACACTCTGTTCACAGCCTGCCTGCTGTACCATCCATCAGCCACAGGCAATAATATGAGACCACAGAGAGAAGAGAAAAGAGAATGATGCTGAGAGAAGACTCCAACAGCATATATCAATGATTTAGACC
>NC_085859.1:50987968-50990468 GCF_034702125.1 Engraulis encrasicolus | reverse complement strand
GTAATGAGTAACCATTTCTGGGCCCCCTCTCCCTGGGCCCGGGACAACGGTCTCCTTTGTCCCCCCTGTCAGCTTCCCTGTATGTGTGTATCTGTAGGTATGTGTGTGTGTGTGTGTGTGTGTGTGTGTGTGTGTGTGTGTGTGTGTGTGTGTGTGTGTGTGTGTGTGTGTGTGTGTGTGTGTGTGTGTGTGTGTGTGTGTGTGTGTGTGTGTGTGTGTGTGTGTGTGTGTACCATGCTGACATCATGGGCAGCAGCAACTTCAAAGCAAATCGTACACACACACACGCACTCAAACACACACACACACATGCTCGGTTAGGGAAAATTTAAAGCCATCTTCAAACAAACTGGAGAAAGTAAGACATGGGCCTTGTACAAATGAGCTATCCCAGAGCTGTGGCAGGAGTGGAGGAGGATGCACAACTACAAAACTCTCTTTTTAGCTCTCCCTCCTCACCACAAAACAAGACATACACATATACATGTAAATACACATATGTACAAATACACATACACACACATGCTTGCATGCACGCACGCATGCATATACATATATTTTGTGAGAATATGCAAAACCCGCTTTTTTTGCTTCTAATGTTCCTTCTACTGTAATGTAGTGAGTGCAAAATATACACAAAAACACACGCGTGCACAAACACACACATGCTCGCCACCCACTTGTAATCACACATACACGCGTGCGCGCGCACACACACACACACACACACACACACACACACATATATTTTGAGTGCATGTGCAAAAGTCTCTTTTTCGTTGAAGAGGGTTGAAAGTGTACACACAAGCACATGCATGTGCGCACGCACTCACTCACACACGCACGCACACACACGCACACACACGCACGCACACGCGCACACACGTGTACATACAAACACATGCATGTGCGCATGCAAAAGGTACACGCACACGCACGCGCACACACACACACACACACACACACACACACACACACACACACACACACACACACACACACACACACACACACACACACACACACACACACACACACACACACACACACACACACACACACACACACACACACACACACACACACACACATGATGATTCAAAAGGGCAGAAACGGTCCACATTCTAAAATGATGGCCCTGCAAACCAAAGCAGAAGGCGAGGGTAATGAAACCTCGGGATGAAACAAATGTTAAGCATTGCGCCACTTCCACTCTCCACTGAGGAAGTCGACTGGGGGAGGACAAACCGGTGACTTGTCCTGGGCCCAGGAAAAGAGGGAGCCCAGGATTTGCCACTGGCATAACGCAAGTACTTCAGGCCCACCTGCAAGGTACCAAGAATGGACCCCCGAACGAAAAAACAGGGCCTAATATCATGTGGAGGGGGCCCGTTTTCTTCAAGTCAAGGGCCCATGTGGGCCCCTCTGCCTCGCGGGGGCTGCAGGGCTATACTTTACGCCCCTGAGCATTGCAGTGTATGTATTGAGGGGTGTGGGCTTTCAGATGACTTTGTCCTGGGCCTGGCCAAAGCTCTCAGCGGCCCTGTTCTCTGCTCCGCTCCGCTTTCCCCCACGGTGAAAATGAGCTGGAAAACTAAGACAAAGCGCCCCCCCAGGCCCCACGACTTGGCTTCATTGGCCACATCATTTGTCCTGTTTAAACTCAACGACCAAGAAACAGCCAAACGTCCTCACCACCAACCACCACCACCAGAAACAAATAAAACAGACATGAAAAATTGGCTTGGCTGCCCAAAGCTCCTGCGTGGATGTTGAAGCAGGAAACACGAAATAGGACAATTGTTTTTTTTACTTTCATTTCTTTTAAGAAAAAAAAACCTGAATAGAACCGGGAAAAGCTCGGAAAAAGAGCCATGAAATGTTGGTGACAGTGGAAGCCTAAACATCATGAGGTTTTATCTCATCTGGAAAGCTAAAAAATGAAGTAAAGCACCAAACACACACACACACACACACACACACAAACACACACACACACTACTCTTTGTCAGCATCTCTATGTATCGGCTTTGAGACACTTCTATCCCATGATAGGCGTGGTTCAGGTATGTGTGTTCGCTTATGTATGTGTGTGTGCTTGTCTCTGTTTGTGTGTGCGTGTGTGTGTGTGTGTGTGTGTGTGTGTGTGTGTGTGTGTGTGTGTGTGTGTGTGTGTGTGTGTGTGTGTGTGTGTGTGTGTGTGTGTGTGTCTGTGTGAACATGCGTGTGTGTGCATGCCTGTGCATGTGCGTGTGCATGCGTGTGTGTGTGTGTTACGCTAAAACCCCCATCCCTTCCCTCCATCCCCCGCGGCTTCCACAGAGATCAGCCTGGATCTACAGATGTGATACCCACGATTACTTTTCAGCACATCATCTTTTCCCAACAGATAAGGAGAGGAGAGGAGAGGAGAGGAGAGGAGAAGAGAGGAGAGGAGAGAGGAGGAGAAGAGGGGGGGATTCTTCTTTTTTCCCAGCGTCTCAAGCTTCTTAGTCTTCTA
>NC_085859.1:50967968-50977968 GCF_034702125.1 Engraulis encrasicolus | reverse complement strand
AGAGGGAGAAAAAAAAGAGTGCAAGCGAGAGAGAGCAACAGAGAGAATAGGAGCCATGTAAATGTGTTAGGATGTGATCAATATTAATGTGGACCTGGGGGTAGGATTGTGTTTTCCTGTTCACCTCTGATAGCCGTGAAAGGCTTGGGTCAGCCAAAAGGTGGTGGGTGGAGGAGAGAGGATGGGGGCGGGAGGATGGGTGAGGGGAGTGCTTTGAGATGGTAATGAGGGGATGGTATTGGATGGGAAGGTTTAGCATGGCCTGGAATGGAGAGCTAATATCATACTGAGAGAAGAGAAGAGAAGAGAAGAGAAGAGAAGAGAAGAGAAGAGAAGAGAAGAGAAGAGAAGAGAAGAGAAGAGAAGAGAAGAGAAGAGAAGAGAAGAGGTTGCTAAGAGAGGGAATGATAGCGGAGCCCAATGCAGTGAAAGAGATGAGGGAAAGACAAAGGAAAAAAGAGATCGAGTGGGAGAAAAACAAGGCTACAAACAAACTGAGGGTTTTAAAACAGTGGAAAAGCCAACACCGAGGAGCAGAAAGGACAGGGTGAAGACAGGGACTGGGAGGGGGAAAATATGAAAAAACAAACAATCGAGATCAGGATGGAGAAAGAAAAAGAGGAAAGATTGGATGAAGGAGAAGGAGAGAGAAAGATAGGGAAACAGAAGAAGTAAGAGGTAATGGCATTGTGAGTAAATGAGAGAGAGGGAGAGAGGGGGCGGGGGTGAAAGTCGAAAACAAAACTGAGTAATGGGGAAAGAAAATCAGGGAAAGAGCAAGGGGAAAGAGTGGGAGCAACACAAGTGTGATGTGAGGAAGAGAAAGGGAAATAAGAGAAGAAGGAAAGAGAGAAGGAAGGAGGCAAGAAGAAGTAAAATGGGCAGACAAACAATGGAGGCAGAAAAGAGACAGATGGAACCAGAAAATAGTATTAAAAAAAAAAAAAAACCTCGGAGAAAGGCAAAGTGAGGAAGAGCAAGGAATGCCAGTGAGAGAAAGAGAGAGGAGATGAGAGAGCAAGCAAGCAATGGAGATGGAAAGACAGGCGGAGGTATAGGAAAGGAAATGGAGGGGAGGGCAAGAAAAGAGTGAGAGAAAGACAAAGAAAAAGGGATGGACAGCAAGAGATGGAGACAAGACAGACAGAGAGAAGCATAGGAAACGAAAATGGAGAGAGAGAATGCAAGAGAGAAATAGAAGGAGAGAGAACGAGAGAGTAGGGCAGGAACAGATTGAGAGACAGTGAAACTGAAGGGGAATAAGGTGTGCCAGAGTGCCACAAGGATCAGGAAAAGAGTGAGACAAGGAAGGAGGAAAAAAGTGAAAGAACGATAAGGGAGCACAAGGAATGAGAGAAAGAGAAAGAGGAGGAAATGGAGAGCAAGGAATAAGAAAGGGGTGCAGGAAATGAATGATAAATGAAAGAGAAAGAGAAGGAAGTGTAGAGTATGGGATGGGGGAGAGAGAGAGACAAGGGGAGAGGGAGAGAGAAGGAAAGAGAAAGTGAGAGAGATGGAGAGCAGGGAATGCCAGAGGGGGTGGCTGTGTGCGATGTCAGAGTCTAACTGCAGATTTAAATGTTCCCTGGGCTACTTCCTACCGTATATCATTTCAAGTCTATTTTGGAAACGCCGCCGCTGAAAGGATAAGGCGTTAAGCTTAGGGAAGCAGATTGACTGACTGGTGCTCCCAGGGGCTTCAGTTTTTGCATGCTCTTTGCACCACAATGCAGACCCAGTATATGCGCTTAGCATGTTAAAATGCTCCCTTTTTTCCCTGCACCAAAGTTAACAGCCGATACTATGCAAAGCCATTCCTGTCTGGAATTGAAGTCTACCAAAGCACACTTACCATGCAATCTATCCATCGACGCTCCCTCTGGGCTTCCGTGCATTCTGGATGCACCTGTAGATATCTACCGTATAAATCTGTCCCGGATGCTTTAAGAGTAATGTCACCGGCTACTGGTAGTACACAGTGAAAAATGGGGTGCCAATATTTCAGATTAAACTTCTATAAATGCAGGTAGAGCATTTGCAACATTCTGGAGGATCAAATTATTATTATTCTAACAGTAAGTAAAAAGTCTGTGTCAAATTCTGCAGGTGGCCAGTGTGATTTCAACTCTACAGCTCTTGATATTTACACAATTTTTAGTTGAATTAAGTTTAGCTTAGTTTAGTTTAGTTTAGTTTAGTTTAGTTTAGTTTAGTTTAGTTTAGTTTAGTTTAGTTTAGTTGATGTTACACTGACCAAAGAGTAAAATTGACACTATTCTTGAATGGGACCAAACGTTGTCTGAAACAGACTTACTGTAGTTTCAGCAATAATATAAAGGTTATATTAACACTGCCATTTACACTGTGTAGTAGTAGTAGTAGTAGTAGTAGTAGTAGTAGTAGTAGTAGTAGTAGTAGTAGTAGTCATTGCATTAGCAATATTAGGGGTATAGTAAACCATGTGCTGAGGTTTTACAGATATACGGCCTGATTTGCACTATTGACAGGGCAGTTGGCAGAAATAACAGCTAAAGAATTGCAGTCAGTGGAGAAGCCCGCTAAAAAGAAGAAATACAAATTGCCACATCATATTATCACAGCAATCCTGAGAATAGGCCTACATGGTGTCATTGATCAGGTAATTTGCAGCACGCCGGCTTGGAAGGACTGTGCCTAGCCCATAATCTGGTTTGGCGAATGTGAATGGGTTGTAATCAACTTGTTAGAACCTTCACTGGAGACTACTTTTCATAGGGTACAGAGAGCCGTTTAAAAGCCATACCTAGAAAAACAAATGTGTGTGCGGCCTTCATGGTGTGCACAAATACAGAGCCTGCCATCCCCATTGATGCGTATGGTGTCACTAATCAGATCATCTTTACACTACAGGACTGTGCTTAATAGAGCATAAGCCGGTTTAGTGAAAGTGAATGGGCCGTAATCAACTTGCTAGAGCCTTCACTGGAGACTAGCTTTTATAGGGTACACAGAGAAGGCACTTTAACCCATTGATGCCTAAGGGAACTGCAAAAAATGGTGCTGAATGCCTGAGCACATTTTAAGAAAACCTACCCTCAGCCTATGAAAACCTAAATATCTCAGCTTTTGAAGCACATAAAAATATGCACTGTTGCATTTCAATGCTAAGACCCTCATCTTTCATTAGAATGTGTTAATTAATCTGAAACAAACGGAGATTTTTAATAAAGTTGTCTCAAATCTTATGCGTTGTGCAACATTGGCCCTGGCGCCTGGAGCTGCGTTATATCAGGCATCAATGGGTTAAAAGCCAGGAAATGCATTGGGAGACTCCAATATCGTCATCATGATGACATGAATGATCATGAAGACCTTTCTAATGAGCCTACCCAGCTCCACTGATGTCACTACGAAATCAGATCTTTTATAATGAATCCAAAGGACTGTGCCTATTGGAACATAAGCTGGTTTGGTGAATGTGAATGGGTTGTTATCAACTGTCACTAAATGGCTTGTGAACAGTCATTAAAGGCTGTTTTTATAGCGTGAACAGAGTTTAAACGTTTAAAAGCCATCCTTAGAAATTCACTGGGAGACTTCCGATGTATCTTCATCACTGCCATTGAAACGTATGGTGTCAATAATCATCTACTGACTACACTGGATCTGAAGGGCAAATGTGTTGTAATCAACGTGTTATAACCTTCACTGGAGAGTACTTTTTATCAGACACACAGACACAATTTAAAAGCCATCCCTAGAAATACATTGGGAGACTATTCACATACACACACTGAAACCTACAGGTGGGGGCAAACTTGTCACTTGTCCAGGGCCCAGGGAGAGAGGGGGCACTAAAATAGTGTCCTCTTTACATAGTATGGGACCCTTTCAGATGACTTTGTCTCGGGCTCAGCCACAACTATCAGTGGCCCTGTGCACACATATTATTCCTCTGTTGCCACCAAAAACCAATTATGTGTACAAAGGATGTTCCAATCATCTTGCTACACTGAGGCAATCACGGAGGCGTGCTCCGCTTTGGCCCGTTAATTTAGATAGGGGGGCCGGCTGCTCCTATTAACCCTCAGCAGCTGGCCCGAAACCGCCACCAACAAAATGCCCGTGGAGTGCAATGAGTGCAATATGTGACACACACAAATGCCGACACACACACATAAACACATGTGCAAACACACACACACACATGCGCGCACACATGCACACACTCTCGCACACGTATGCACAAACACACACTCACACACACACACACACACACACTCACACACACACACACACTCCCTAAAAGACACGACTCCCGAAAAGACCTGAAACTCCACTACAGCGACTGTAGAACAGAAGGCCTACTTAGCTTCCATTACACTACACTGGGCAGACACTTAGCACGCACCACAGCGACTTACAAACCCGATTAGTTTTGGGATGAAGAAAAGCGCTCGTGACAAAAACCAGGCTTCAAAAGTTACTTAAAAGGTCCAAAGGGATGTTGCTCCGATAGCAGCAGTGGGTTAAGACGGAGACAGTGACGAAGAACAGTTTGGACACGGACCATGACGCGGATTACATAATGCTGCTACATCCCTTCTCCCTTCATGAGAGGATGCACAGGGCTACTTTCTCAGAAACAATGTCATGTTTGAAACAGCCGCTCCAGGAACAGAGCTAAGTGGTTGTTCCTTGATGGACATTTGTTCACGAGGGAAAGGGAAAGCAAAGAAGACGCATCGCTTGAAAACAAGATGCGTACAGGGAACACAACGCTGTCTGTCATCAGAGTAAGGACGAGGAGCTTGAAATCTTTACATAGAGAATAAAAGAGAGCACTGATGCAGATGGATACACCAGGATTGCTCTCAACACAAAAACACACACACACAAGCGTGCACACACACACACACACAGGCAGACACATGCACAAACACACACACACACACACGCACGCACACACACACACACACACACACACACACACACACACACACACACACACACACACACACACACACACACACACACACACACACACACACACACACACACACACACACACACACACACACACACACAAAACTGCACTGTACCCCTCAATCTCCTATGCAGAGCACATTATGCTAACCACTCTTAACCACTCTACCAGCCTGCACCGCAGAAAATGACACACTTTCCTAATGAACTCTGAATCTCTGTGGTCTTCACTGCAGGGAGGGTTGGAATAATATTTAGACACTCTCACTCCGGCAACGTGAACCTTCAACATGTACTGCATTACGTAAGGCCAAATAAAAAATGCTCGGTCCGATGTAACAGGCGTGGAGAGGATCTAATGGAGTTAAATTACTGTACACAGACGACCCTCGGGGTCATATGCACATGTACATGTATATGTGCACAGACGCGCGCACACGCACACATACACACACACGCATGCGCACACAGACAGACACACACACACAGACAGACACACACACACACACAAACACACACAAGCACTCTGTGATTTAGTCCCTCTGAGGTGAGGGACGCCTGTGCTGATTACGAGACTACACTCAATGTAGATGAGTAACCCGAGAGGTCTCCCTCAATCAATCACTGTGTGTGTGTGTGTGTGTGTGTGTGTGTGTGTGTGTGTGTGTGTGTGTGTGTGTGTGTGTGTGTGTGTGTGTGTGTGTGTGTGTGTGTGTGTGTGTGTGTGTGTGTGTGTGTGTGAGTGAGTGAGTGTGTGAGTGTGTCTGTGTCTGTGTCTGTGTGTGTGTGTGTGTGTGTGTGTGTGTGTGTGTGTGTGTGTGTGTGTGTGTGTGTGTGTGTGTGTGTGTGTGTGTGTGTGTGTGTGTGTGTACGTGCTTGTGTGTACGTGCTTGTGTGTGTGTGTGTGTGTTTAGGTATGTACAGTGCTCTAAGGAATCACATTGAACACATACAGTACGTGCAGTTCATGTTTCCCTGTAATTAACGACAGGTACACATATTCATACAAATACTGTGTACTCTACGTACACGATTCCCTATAATTGCCAACTGAATTGCTCAAAGGATGAAGAGGAAAAAAACTAAACAAAAACAAATCAAAAATCTAAAAGTCAATTAATGAATGAGTCACACACAAGGGAAGTGGAAAAGAACAACGGGCCGTAAGAGCGGGTGTGACTCCAGGGGGAGATTTTCACATGTCAGACTGCTGTGCAGTCAATTAGATTGATTTCCAGAGATATGAAGAGGTTTGGTGGCTTAGAGACCAAAAGGATTTGAGTGTGAAATAACAAGTCAATTAAAGAATGAGTCACACACCGGAAGTAGAAAAGAAACAGCAGGCCCAAACTGCAGGTGTAACTCTCTTTCACATATCAGACTCCTGTACAGTCTGTGCAGAGATCAACAGGTTTGGTGGTGTACCGAAGGTATCTTTGGGGTATTTCAGGGGAGATGGTGTGTGTGTGTGTGTGTGTGTGTGTGTGTGTGTGTGTGTGCGTGCGTGCGTGCGTGCGTGCGTGTGTGCATGCGTGCGTGCGTGTGTGCATGCGTGCGTGCGTGTGTGCGTGCGTGTGTGTGAGTGTGCTTGTTAAAAATTAGTTAATTACTGGCATAGTGCCGTTTTGCCATCTTACTACTATGATGACAGTCTCTTTCACCTCTTTGTTGTTACAGCATAACACTTGACTGTAACATGTAGTTAAGCCTACCAGCATTTTACCTTTTCAGTTGGAAGTGGCTTCCATTGCTATGATCTAGAAACTACAGAGTAATTGCACTGGAGACTGTGTCTGTGTCTATGGGGAGTGGAGGTTGTAGGTGCGCATGTGCATGTTTGCTAGTGTGGGCATAGGACTGGGCGGTTCTGGAAAAAATGCGTATCACAGTTTTCTTGATGAAAATTAGTATAATGGTTCTCAGCACGATTTTTTTTCATAAGCGGCAATTTTCCCCTACATTTCAATGTTTCTGAAGAAAAGGCTGACATTAAATGAAAAAAAAAAAACAGATAAAATCCTGAATTTTAATTCATCTCCATTTAAATTTTAATCACTTTTTTGGAATAAAAACTGAAATAAGAACCCCTTCTGTCATCAAAAAGTGAACCTTGTGTAGGTGAAAACCGTTATCATGGCTTTTTAACGGTATACCGCCTAGCCCTATGTGGGCATATTGTTTGTGTCCTACCACCTACAAGAAAATAAGCCATATACAGTGAGCAACCGAGCACTGTGGTACAAGCACCTTGCTGTTTTGGGACACAGCCTTTGAGGCTAAGTGGTGGGAAGCAGAGTGGGTGGGAAGTGGAAGAGAGTGTGCACGTATGTGTGTGTGTATTTATCAGCTGTCTGTCCATGGGCTCAGTGTGTGTGTGTGTGTGTGTGTGTGTGTGTGTGTGTGTGTGTGTGTGTGTGTGTGTGTGTGTGTGTGTGTGTGTGTGTGTGTGTGTGTGTGTGTGTGTGTGTGTGTGTGTGTGTGTGTGCGTGTAAGTGCTGCTGTTGTGTGTGTGTCTATTTGTGTGTGTCATGCTGGGACTGTCTCTCAGTCAGCTTGCTGTAAAACATGCTGCTTTCACGACCGCACAAAAAACAACAGACCCTGTCACATGGAACCTGTGTGTGTTTGTGCACATACATGCGTCGGTGCAGTGGATGTGTGTATGTGTTTGAGGGTGTGCGCACGTGCGTGCATGCGAGCGTGTGTGTGTGTTTGTATGCGTGTGTGTGTATGCGTGTGTGTGTGTGCGTGTGTGTGTTGCTTACCTTTACAGAGGAAGGACATCAGGAGATTTAGCACAGCGGGAGGGCAGCACAAAACAAGAGTGGACAGAAAGAGAGAAAAGGAGAGAGAAGAAGAGCAATCCATTACTTAAAATACCCAGAACAACAACTTACTTCAAAATAATACATTCCTGTTTACCAGAAGGGGCCATATCAAGATGGTTCAATAGCAAACCAGGGTAGCCCCTTTGTGCAGATGGGCCCAACGGTGAGCCCATTCACTCTTCTGAAAAGACCTGACTGCATCATAATGACATTGCTCTACCATTACCAGGAGCCCTTAAAGGGGTATGCCACTATTTTGGGGCTTAATACAGTTAAAATCGTTGGCCAGGGTTTATAAAGGTGGTAAAGTGTCTTATTTTTCATGTAAGCCGTTGTCTTGCTTTAAGACAAGTTAAAAGAGGGCATTGTGCTACACGGATCCATTGACTTCCACTAGCTTAGCGACATGCTATCACCTTTATATCACCTTTATAAACCCTGGCCAACGATTTTAACTGTATTAAGCCCCAAAATAGTGGCATACCCCTTTAAGTAACTTTGTTTTTATGAGTACATTCCAACGTTGGTGACAATCAGGAGGTTATATCAGATTCTCTGGGAAAACCAGGTCAAGGTAACCTGGAGGTAGTGGATTGGTAAATGAGCTAATAAAAGAGCCTGGAATCTGCATTTTCTTAATAAAACAGCAACTCGTGTAGGCTAGCTACAGCATTAGCAGTGGGTGTGTACGTGTGCGTGTGTGTGTGTGTGTGTGTTTGCTTACATGCATGTGCGCATGTGTTAATGTGATGAATTTCCCCATTGGTAACAACTCGTTTGACTGCGTTGAGTGTATTATGTAGGATATTACCGCTCTAGGCTCTTAAGACTTCACATTACATTGGCACCACCAGGGAGGCCAGAAGATCTATTTGCACGCAGAGAACGCGTTACGCAACATTAAATAATGCTGGATGATGCAATTAACAGAACACATGAGGTGGAGAAACCCCCCGCTGCAAAAGACTTATTGACTGGTGTGAGAGATTTGTGCGTTCTGTGTGCGCACAATACATTTTACCCAATATTATGTCCTCAACGAGTCCACATTCCACAACAGTCTTTGGCTGCTATAGCCGTAGTGTGGGTGGGAGGTGGAACAGTGTGTGTGTGTGTGTGTGTGTGTGTGTGTGTGTGTGTGTGTGTGTGTGTGTGTGTGTGTGTGTGTGTGTGTGTGTGTGTGTGTGTGTGTGTGTGTGTGTGTGTGTGTGTGTGTGTGTGTGTGCGCTTGTGCGTGAGCGTGTGTTTGTGTTTGTGTGTACATGTATGTGTGTGAGATTTTCTTGTAGTGGACATGGCCACGGCTGTTAATTCCTGCAGCACTGAGCTGCAAGCTCCATCCTTCCTCCTGCCTGCCTGCACCTCCATGTGTGGGGGCGAGTGGAATTATTGGACACGCGTGCGTAACTCAAATGCCCACATAGGCACACACACACACACACACACACACACACACACACACACACACACACACACACACACACACACACACACACACACACACACACACACACACACACACACACACACACACACACACACACACACACAAACACACACAAACACACACAAACACACACGTAGAGGCGTGTATCGTTCTGTATCGAGCCTAGAGGGGAGACAGCTGATAAATACCCTTAATTTAAGTCAGTGTGTAGTGGCCGTCTTTTTTTTTTCCTTTTTCCTTTTCTTTTTCTTTTTTTCAATTCTAACCGACAAATGCTAAAGACAGGGGGGGCTGCCTGCCTGCCTGCCTGCCTGCCTGTCTGAAACCCAGGCCGGAGGTTTTGAGAGACAGGCATTGATCTTTCCCAAGCACTCGGCACTCTCAGGTCAAGTGGGGTGGAGGATTAATTGTTGATTTAAACTGAGAGACAGAAAGATTAGCCCAGTTAAATAGGAAAAAGACGAGGAGGAGGAGGAGGAGTAGGAGTAGGAGGAAGAGGTGGAGGAAGAGAGAGAAAAGGAAGAGAGGGAGAGAGAGGAGGGATGAGGACAGGGACGGATAGGGAATGGGATGAGGAGGAGGAGGAAGAGTAGTGATGGAAAAAAGAGGAGGGATGGACTGTGAGAGTGTGAGGAGGAGGAGGAGGAGGAAGAGTGGGCGGAAAGAAGAAGAAGGAAGAGCTGTAAGGGAAAGATTGGGAAGAAGATGAAGAGTTTGAGAAGGAGAGGAGCGATGAGGAGAGGAAAAGGTGGTGAGAGTG
>NC_085859.1:50960468-50962968 GCF_034702125.1 Engraulis encrasicolus | reverse complement strand
CAGAGACTCAGACCCTCGCCCCCCGCCCACCACCACCACCTCTTCCCCTATCCATCACCCACACCAGCTCTCCCACCAGCGCCTTCACACCCCCATTTACCTACTCCCAGACCTTGCCCCCCCATCTCCTCCCCTATCAACCCCACCCACACCTACTCTCCCATCACCACCTTCACACACCTCCCTCCCACCACTTTCCCTGAAATGCCTTCATTTCCAGGGGCTAAACCACCCCCCACCACGCACCCACCCCACCCCCCCCGTCTCCCCTACAACTCCACCCACACCTTCTCTCTCACCATGACAATCTGCACACCCCTCCACCTACTCCCCATCCCCCACTCCTCCTCCTCCACCCACCCTGAAATGCCTCCATTTCACAAGAGCAATAGTGATGAATGAGCCCATTATATCTGCTGTTAACCAGGCCCTGAAAATGTCCCTCCCCGCGCTTCCCATCCTTGTGAAAGCCCTCATGAAAAAAAAAGAAACGGAAAAAAAAAAGATTTTAAAGGGTTTCAGATGGTGCCTGCAAGCTAACAGAAGGTCCCATAATAAGGCCGCTTTGGGGGTGCAGTGTGTGTGTGTGTGTGTGTGTGTGTGTGTGTGTGTGTGTGTGTGTGTGTGTGTGTGTGTGTGTGTGTGTGTGTGTGTGTGTGTGTGTGTGTGTGTGTGTGTGTGTGTGTGTGTGTGTGTGTGTGGGTGTGGGTGTGCGTGCGTGTGTGCACGCCTGCGTGAGCCTAGGCAGCACATTCTCATAGCATATCGGAATATGTGCAACGCAACTGGGAGTCGGCCCTGACTGACTGGCTCTCTCTGTGGAGGTGGGAAGAGTCCTAGCGTATTTGCCCTCAGGAAAAAATCAATGAGCACATGTTATCAATAAAACAATTCCATGGAAAAAATAAACACTCCAGAAATGGATCCTTCGCTGAATATTAAGCTACACACTGTTAATCACTATCGGTATGTCTGTCTGTCTGTCTGTCTGTCTGTCTGTCTGTCTGTCTGTCTGTCTGTCTGTCTGTCTGTCTCTCAAATTCAAATTCAAATTCAAATTCAAATATGCTTTATTGGCATGCCTATTGGTAACAGTGTTGCCAAAGCGTACAGATAACATAAAAGAACATTACGGTCAATTAGGAACATTAAGCATACATGTGTTAAAAATATCACACGCACACACACGCACACATACGCACACGCACATGCACGCACATGCACACGCACACGCACACACACACACAACACACAACACACAACACACACACACACACACACACACACACACACATACATTTGCATTAAGAACATTAAACACACGCACACGCACACGAACACACACACACACGCACACGCACACACACACACAAACTTGCATTAAGAACATTAAAAAACACACGCACACGCACATGCACACACACAAGCATAAAACCAGATCATTGCATACTATCACTGTCTCTCCGGGTATGGCATGCTGCAACATATTTTGCTGCTATTTCACAATTGTGTCTTTCTCCAAGAATATAAGCCATCTTTTCATTATCATTTTGTATGTTAAAATTGGGTACTTCTTTTGCAAAGATTAGAAAATATTGCTGCCTAATTTGTTCATATTTTGGACAGTGGAGCAGAAAGTGCATCTCGGTCTCAACCTCATCAGTCGTACAGTGACCACATATCCGCTGATCTCTTGGTAGCCATGTTTTTTTGTACCGTCCTTTCTCTACAGCTAGACTGTGGCCACATAACCTGTACTTGGTTAGGATCTGTCTCTGCTTTGTATCTCTGACTGTGTAGAGATACTCTGCCAATTCATAATTTCTTTTTAGTCCAAGATAACATTCTAGTTTGGATTGTGATTTGGTCTGATTCTCTCTCTCTCTTCTCTCTCTCTCTCTCTCTCTCTCTCTCTCTCTCTCTCTCTCTCTCTCTCTCCCTCTCTCTCTCTCTCTCTCTCTCTCTCTCTCTCAATGTGAACTCTGAGATTAAGAGCTCATTAATATCTTCCTCTGTCTTTCTCCTCAGCACACATCAACCAATACACACTGGTCTCCTCTCCTCTCCTCTCCTCTCCCATGTCCTCTGTCTTGTCGTCTCCTCTCTCCCCTCGCTTCTCTCTCTCTCTCTCCTCTTCCCTTTCCTCTCCTCTCCTCTATCCCCATCTCCTCTCCATCCCCTCCTCTCCCCTCCCCTCCATCCTCTCCTCTACTCTCTCCTCTCCCCTCTCCTCTCCATCCTCTCCTCTCCTCTCCTCTCCCCTCATCTCCTCTCCATCCTTTCCTCTCCTCCTCTCCTCTCCTCTCTCCTCTCCCCTCCCCTTTATCCTCTCCTCTACTCCCTCCTCTCCCTTCTCCCCTCTCCTCCATCCTCTCCTCTACTCTCTCCTCTCCCCTCTCCCCGCTATCCTCTCTCTCCTCTCTCCACTCCCTCTTCTCCTTGCACTGACACAGGCACTCTCAGCATGGAGCGTCCCAGTCCATGAGTGATTTTTCTGTGT
>NC_085859.1:50950468-50952968 GCF_034702125.1 Engraulis encrasicolus | reverse complement strand
TATAGGAGCCAGAGGCTCAGTCCTTAGAGAGAGAAGCATAGACACTTTTCCACATACAGTACAACCCGGCCGAGTCATGCTGTGTCGTGTCGAGCTGAGTGCAGTATGAGTTACCCAGAGTATGGTTGGAGTTACCCTTTTGACGTTTAACGATTATTGCGTTATAGATGGATACCTATTCTATCGAAGTAGGCTATACATATTTTGAGCGACATAATATGTATATAATTCTATCTTGCTTTTTAGGTTCGTAGTGGATCTGGGGGCCATCGTGATTGTTTTTTCATAATCTGTTGTGGCTGACCTGACGGACAGCATCGGGGTGGGACCAGACCCAGAAACCGACAGAAAATCTCCATTTCCCATTCATCTCTACGGGAGACTTGATGCAATATACTGTATCTCCTTGCCAATTATTGCCCAGTCTACTACTCCTACTATCCTACAGTCTACTACTGCCTTTTTCGTCCAAAAATCCAAATATTTATATCCTTCGTTTTAGATAGCTATTCACTTCAGTTGGTGTGATTGACAGTTCAAATTCTTTTAGAATTCCTTTGATTGACAGTCAGACGCAACCATCATCCCATCTGCGCTTGTTCTCAGCATTGCTAAGGTACAACTCCAGACATTTAGGGGGGAAGAATCCTCACAAATCAATCGTGGATGCTTCAAAACCATTGAATGGAATACAATAGAGGCATGCTGTCCATATAGTATATATATGTATACACGTCAGTGCTTTTTTCTTTACTTCCTTCCTTCCTATCTTCCATCCGTCACTAGAGTGCTATCACTCCTTCCGCGTCCATATCATCATTCCCATTCTCATCTCAATCACCCCTATCCCTCAATCCCCTATCTTCACTACATTAAATGGCATTACATTACATTTAGCAGACACGTTTATCCAAAGCTATCCGTAAATGATTGCTTGTCATGGTATGCTACCCCACACTGGAGGACAGAGGTGTCTAAAATCCAGTTCAGAAGAAAAACAATCCCATAGTCCTCTTCTCTCCCCACCTTTCTTCTATTTTGCTCCCCACTCCTCTCCTCTCTTTTGCTCTCCTCTCCTCTGCTCTTCCTCTTCCTCTTCCTCTTCCTCTTCCTCTCCTCTCCTCTCCTCTCCTCTCCTCTTTTCCCCTCCTCTCCTCTCCTCTCCTCTCCTTCTCCCGCTCCCCAGGCTCCCAGGTCGGCACGCTGAGGGTCTTCATTAGTTTATGCTGTGGCAAGAGGGCCTAATGAGCTGTTGGAAACTAAATGGATTGGTCACTTGAAACCGATCGATATCCACAGCGGGGGCAGCCGGTGGGCCAGCATGGTGGAGGAGGTGGAGAGAGGAGTGGGGATGGAGGTGTAGGGGGGGGGGGGGGGGGGGGGTTGGGTCTACAGTAGGGGGGAAGCCTGGAGAAGCAAGAGGGGAAGAGGGGGAGGAGTAGATGGGAGATGGAGGCAAGAGTTACCAGTGGGAGTAGCCAAGGCAGCCAGAGGAGCAGTAGGGTAGAGAGGAGTAGTGTGGAGGTGGAGAGGGGTGGTGGAGAGAGAAGGCCTTGATCCACAGTGGGGGACGCCGAGGGATGGAGAGGGAAGGTAGCAAGGGGTACAGGGTAGGGGGCAGCAGGTGGAGAGAGGTAGCCGGGAGTGTACGCACCCCCTGCCTTTGGGGTTTTAAGGAGATGTGGGGGAGGGGGGCTTTTTCATTTGCTCTAGCAAAGCCCTGTGTTGGAGAGTTCAAACAAAGCATCTAAGGTCTCAAATGGAAGCTGCATGAGGATTGCAAATCATCCACTGAGATGGGATTGCCATATATGACTCATATTTGTGCTGAACAACATTAATATTACATTACATAGAGTCCTTTAGTCATTACCATGGTCATTAGCTTGACGTGGTCATTACCATTTTGGAAACAGCCTCTGCATGAAGGGGTTAGCCATCTACTTTCCAAAAACACAATAAAACAAATGACACCTTGCTCAAAGTAGACCTTTTTAAACAGCCTACTAAGATCTATGCTCTTCACAGCGGTTCTGGAAGCTCTGATGCACAATGAGGATGGCGGATGAGAGAATGTCTCAGCCAGTAGTCTCGCTTATATTATTCATGCAGTGCCACATGGGAACGAAACGGCAAAGTTTCCTGGGACGGGGACTTTCCTTTCGTGTAGTACCGGTATCAAAAAGTAATATCCATGTTTAAACCGCAGAGAGACTAAAAGGCATCAGAGAAATCTTCAGAAACACGTGCCAAAAGAGGTGACGACTTAATGAAAAAGGCCCAGAACATTGTGATCGTGTGAGTCCGTGGCCTGACAAAATCAAGTTACATTCTGTACAAGAATGATGAATAATTCACAAGAGACAACTGAAGGGGTGAATTATTCAAAGAAGCACTTATAGTCACTTTTACCCTGGAAATCGGCTCTACCTGCAAACATACAGCATAGTACACAGCACAACAAACACACTAGCTAATTAGCTAGCTGAGAGTCCTTTTG
>NC_085859.1:50940468-50945468 GCF_034702125.1 Engraulis encrasicolus | reverse complement strand
CACAGTCATGTTCAGCAGCAGCTCAGGGGGCCTAGCCTGATTGAAATATCACACACTGCATCAAATCTTATTAGCCAACCTTTAGCTGAGCGGAATTCGCTGCAATCCTTCGGCTGGCTATCACATGCACACACAAGCGGGCAGGCATAAATATACAGACACGGACATACACATGGGCACACACTCACACACGGGCAGACACTCACACACACGGGTGTCCACACACACACCACACACACACACACACACACACACACACACACACACACACACACACACACACACACACACACACACACACACACACACACATTGAGTATCTAGAGCGCTGTGAGATGGCCAGGAATCTAGAACGTTCCAAGTTTTCCTCTTGTCTCATTCGCTTCAGGCAAGAGTTCCAACATCAACACCGCAGAATCAGTGCCATCGAATTATTCTGAGGCGGATGGGTTTTTTATGTTGTTGTTGTTCCTTTTGTGTTTTGCAAATCTGATGCCAGTTGGAGAGGCAGCAAGGGACCACATATGAATTCGAACGAAGAAGCCGAGTGAGTGAGGAGGCTTCAGTCAGTCCCTGGAGGAGGATTCAAGCAGTCGCCACCACGATATGCGACACAATCAGGCTGCCTCAAAGCACTCTCAAATTGGACCTTTTTTTCTTCCAATTTGTCATGCTTCATATCTAATTTGTGCACCATCAATGTTTTCTTTTTTTCAAATCTCTTTTCTTTTCTTTTCTTTTTTGTGGTCTCTAAAGAGTTAGCACCATAAGCTGTGTGTTTAAGATGTGGACCAAATGACTTTTTTCAAACAAGTTAGGCTAAACTTAGAGTAGCAAACAGCAGTTTACGGAGCATTTGTCATATTCCTGAATGAATTAAACTCGCATCTAACGAGGGTTTAAAAAAGGAAAGCAAATCAAATGCCTGCCCACATTTAATTACGACTGCACGCTCTTTCCAACTCTTTGGCATTGAGATGTTAGCGCATTTTTTCTACCATCCCCATGGTGTTTTTCCAAATGGATATAGGCATTTAAACAGAGAATTGGTATTTTACCCAGATGTAGACAATCAGGATAGTTTTAAAATCAGGTGCGTTTAAGAATAATTCAAGGGCCTCTGCCGTTTCCTCGATAGATGGAAACACAATATTGAATGGGGTAGTTTTAAAATGTTTCAGATTATTAGGATCAGGAATCAGAATCGGTTTCAGAATCACTCAAGAGGAATAGCGTGTTCTATTTCATTATGCCTAGAAACATGGAGGCCGATTGAGCATAAATACATTTTGCGGTGGTCTAAATATAGCCTTGTCGGTTTGACTGACTGCTGTGGGTAGATTTGATTTATACAAAGCATTGGAGCAAAGATAGGAGCCCTTTTTTGAAAAGCCCATCAAAACGCATTGTGGCATAACCCACCAGAACAATGGATAAGGAAGCAGTGATTTTCAGCTTCCAATTTAGCCCCAGTTCTTTTCGGTGCAGAATTAATTTCACAGCGAGCGTCTCTGCAGTGGTTGCCTCATTGATTTTTATAACTTCATGAAAATTACATGGCTATTTCTTTAATCAAATGCTCTAACCCCAAGTAATGCAAACTGCAATTTAGAGCAACCCCCCACATCTGCATCTCTGGAAGGCACAATGTTCATGACCCAAGTATATGATCCGAACATAAGTGAGTACACTACTGGTACAAAAAACATATGTATGTGAAGAAGGAGAATTTATTTTAATAGCCACAGTTAATCGATCAAATACAGACAGCTCTTTTACAGTGTGGACTTGACATTATATAAGAGCTGTCTGTATTTGATTAATTAAATTATTGCACGCAACACTTACCAGAAACTGTTATCCACTTACAAGTCACTTACAGTTAATAAGGTACAGGGTGTACATAACACTTCTTACAACAATATGTCTCCAGATGCACTTTAGTCATGGATGAGTGCGGTGCAGGGAGGTGGGCTTGAGATCAGAGGGTTTTAGGTTCAAATCCCAGCCTAACTTCTCCCTCCACCTCCATCCATGCTGAAGTGCCCTTGAGCATGGCACCTAACCCCACATTGTTCCAGGCCTGTTAATAATTATAAATCGCTTTGGATAAAAGCATCAGCTAGGTTTAATGTAATGTAATGTAATGCAGTAGAGCACTCACATCACTTCTACTGTAGAGGAGGATTGGAACCTGTGACCAGTATTGGGAAAGCTCATTTTCTACATGAACTACGTAGTTCCAAGTTCAATTCACAACTGTCAAAACGAACTAGTTCATAATCCTTCAAAATGAACTTGTTCTTTCATCGTTCACAATTGTTCAAAATGAACTGGTTCAGTTCTCCGCCCACCCCCTGAATGTGTTGCCGACAACTGCAATTATTCAATCATTGACAAAACGCTTATAAATTGCCTAATAAACTATGTGTAGGCCTAAACAACTCCAGGAAATTGCAATGACAGATTTATTGGATGAAAAGGCCCTCCCCCTTGCGATTAGAAAACTGAAATAATTGTACACCCCTCCCTCCTCCTGTATTTCCTCTGGTCGAACTCACAGGCCAAACTAAAAGTAGCTATCTTTAAGTTGTGTTTTCTCCAGGAAGTAAGAAATCTAGTAACTTCAAAAGTGCAATGGGACAGCGCTTGACACCCGAATTAACGCGTCTTTAGGTTTTCATCCGCTAGTGTGTCCTGTACGTTCAATTCACATTCGCTCAAAATATGAAAGTCTTCATGAATGATCATTCATTGAACGCGTTCAGGTACAACACTGCCTGCGACCAACTCATTTCTAAACATGAGGCGTCGTCAATTGCCCCTAACAAATTGACGAACATTGTCTGAAACATTTTTTCTTCAGTGATGTTTGATAAGAGTTAAGCAGTGCACATTTGTATGTGTATGAAAATGAATATGACAAATGTACAGTGCAGAGAGACGGAGCTTAATGGCACGGTGGAATGTGCACCGTCTCTCGTATTGATTTTCAGACAGCCACGTCTGTAATTGTGCTTTAACTGTAAGTCATTACAAAGGGAGTGGGTCAGGCTAGCCTTGGTCATAAAGCACAAATAGACGCCTCACAATGACCAAGAGGGTTTTCACTCTGCCGGCTGTACAGTGCGGCAGTGTGGTGTGTAATGCAGGCAAGCTGACAGGGGAGGACAAGCAGGTCAATTGTCCTGGGCCCAGGGAGAGAGGGGGCCCAGAATTGGGTCCTCATTACATTGCATGGATTGGGTGGGGCGGGGCCCTTTCAAATGACTTCAAATGGGCTCTGCCAAAGCTGTCAACAGTCCTGATGTGATATGGGGCCTTGCCTGTGCAGAGCACAGTACGACTGGGGAAAAAAAAGAAAAGAAAGAAAACGGGGCGCGGCAGGGTCAGTGTGAATATGAAGTGTCTGAAATTAGTTTTCCCCCACGCCTCTCATTTCCTGTGATAGCGCGACGGCCCCATTCTTCACGCTGCGCTTATTGATCTGAACTGCAAAGGTGGAAGTGGGGCGTAGAGACGAGATGAGACGAGACGAGACGGACGAGAGGACAGATGGACAGACGGGGGGGGGGGTTGTTTGGTTTGTTTACCTCTCCTCCCCCCACCACACGCTAGGCGGTCTGAGGAATGAAAATAGCATTTTAATATTAGTAAAAAATATTTTTCATATGAACACCAGAAGTTATCCGACCTAGCCTTACTCTGAGCTTCAGGTTCTCCAGTGTTCTTATTGCCAAGGCAATACTGACTCGTATAAATGCTCCACCCTTCATATATTTAAAAGTATGTGTACATACTATACGTTTTCACACACAGGTGCAGGCAATAGGATGGAACATGCACAACAGGCACAAGAGCTTGGTCCTTGGCAGGATGAGTTTGAGTGTGTGTGTGTGTGTGTGTGTGTGTGTGTGTGTGTGTGTGTGTGTGTGTGTGTGTGTGTGTGTGTGTGTGTGTGTGTGTGTGTGTGTGTGTGTGTGTGTGTGTGTGTGTGTGTGTGTGTGTGTGTGTGTGTGTGTGTGTGTGTGTATGTGTGTGTGTGTGTCTGTGTCTGTGTCTGTGTCTGTGTCTGTGTCTGTGTCTGTGTCTGTGGTGGACGAGGAGACTTCAAAAAACACCACCAGACAGAGTCATGCATTAATAATTAGGATGTAATGGTTTCATATACTCAAGAAGATGTGGACATATGCAGTATATTCACATTGCATGCCAGAGAAAAAGGAGGCCATAGCCTTTTGAGCAATCAGCCGCTGCTTTAGCTCACTGTAGTTCACCATTGCATCAGTATTGCATTCATTAAGGGTGGGGGGAGGGCACTTTTCACTTATAAGGCAACAGAGAAAATAGCTGCCCGCCTGTACTTATAGATAATTGTGTCTTCTATAAAACCAGACAACCCTTCTCATTATGCACTAAAAAGGCGGCCTTTCGTCGGAACACAGTCGGCCTTAATCTCAGCCTAACTCGTTTATACGTACGTGTTTCCATCGGCCATTTAATTGCCCACAATACCGTGCCTAGGAAAGCAGGCAGTCGGGGAAGCAAGCATGCCAGCCAGGCAGGCAGGCGGGCGGTAGCTAGCGGGCGGAACGGCAGTAAAAATGAAAGGTATCTATTTCATATTGCAACCTACATCTAAGATGCTCTTCAGGAGAGTTGTAATTAAAGGGCAATGTTGTTAGTGGATATGTCCATGCACTGTAGTGTGGCAGCAAAAAGAAGTCTAAGGCTGGGCTTGTAATCTGGCATACAGGGCATTTTCCCAGAGTGCCAAGGGTCCTCAGGGGCCAATGCTGCTGGGTTTTGTTTGTTTTTCTTAGACTAGCCCACAATTTAGACGGGGTGGCCAATCTTTCATATATTAAACTAAGAGCTGTAACGCGCTCAACTCAAACAAAGTGAACAACTGGGTGCTCATTCCTCGAGAATATATGAATTAAAGAAAAAGCAGGACAGCACTCCAAGTTTTTGTGGTTTATTGCCCGTCAGACGTTTCG
>NC_085859.1:50912968-50920468 GCF_034702125.1 Engraulis encrasicolus | reverse complement strand
CTCCTCTCCTCTCCTCTCCTCTGTTTTCCTCTCCTCTCCTCTCCTCTGTTCTCTTCTCTCTTTCTGTCCTCTCTTCTCTTCTACTCTCATCTCATCTGTTCTGTTCTGTTCTCCTCTGTTCTGCTCTCATTTCTTCTCCTCTAATCTCTTTTTTTCTCCTTTCTTCTCTTCTCTTCTCTTCTCTTCTCTTCTCTTCTCTTCTCTTCTCTTCTCTTCTCTTCTCTTCTCTTCTCTTCTCTTCTCTTATCTTCTCTTCTCTTCTCTTCTCTTCTCTTCTCCTCAGTTTTTGTCTCCTCTACTCTGTTCTCCGTTCTTCTGTTCTCTTCTCTCTTGTGTTCTCTTGTCTTCCCTCTTCTGTTCTCATCTCATCTCTTCTCCATATCTCTCTGTTCTGCTCTCTTCTCTTCTCCTCATTTCTCCTCTGTTCTCCTCTCGTCTGTTCTCGTCTGCTCTGTTCTGTTCTCTCCTCATCTCTCTAGTGAGCTCCCTCCTCTAAGCCAACTGCTCAGGCGTCTAGGGGGTGGGGGTGGTGTTGTGGAGGAGAGGGGGGGCAGTCAGGGAGTTGTGACTATGATTGAGATGAATGCGGGCATTGGATGACTGGATGAAGTGAGGGGGTGGAAGGAGGGGTGGAGGGATTGGTGGAGGGGTGAGGAGTGAAGGCAGTGAGACGGAGGGAGGGATATAGAGGGGTGAAGGAGAGAGAGATGGATGAGAGGAACGTAGGTAGTGGGGGAGGGAGAGGGGGAGAGGTGGAGGAGGGACAGGGGGAGAGGTGGAGGAGAGGAGTGCAGGTAGTGAGGGAGGGAGAGGGGGGGGAAGTGGAGGAGAGGAGAGGGGGAGAGGTGGAGGAGAGGAGTGCATGTAGTGAGGGAGGGAGAGGGGGAGAGGTGGAGGAGGGACAGGGGGAGAGGTGAAGGAGAGGAGTGCAGGTAGTGAGGGAGGCAGAGGTGCAGTTGTTGGTGGTGGGGGGTAGAGGAAAGGGGTGCAGTTGGTGAGGGAGGGATGGAGGGAGAAAGGGAGAGAAATGGAGGAGAGGAGAGGAGTGGAGTCAGTGAGTAGTGGGTATGATTGAGATGAATGCGGGCATTGGTGTGGAGATGTAAATAATTGCAGTCAAACACGGGGAGAGCTGCGCGCCGGCACTCTCAGGACACGCTCCAGTCGCCCCGCTGAAAGGCAGCCACTCGTCCTTTTTATCCTTCTCCGTTGTGCTCTTCTTCTTCTTCTCCTCTCTCTCTCTATCTCCCTCTCTCTCACTCTCTCTCACTCTCTCTCTCTCTCACACACCCTTTCTCTCTATGTCTCTCTCTCTGTCTCTCTCTTAGCCCTTTCTCTCTGTGCCTCTATATCTGTCTCTCTCTCAACCCTTTCTCTAGCTCTCCATCTGTCTCTCTTGCACACTCTTTCTCTCTACCAGTCCTCTCTCTCCACCTCTCTATACCTCCACATCAGTCTCTCTTTCCATCTACTTATTTTTCTCATTATTTACATCTCAAGTCTTTTGCCATTTTTCTCTCTCTCTCTCTCTCTCTCTCTCTCTCTCTCTCTCTCTCTCTCTCTCTCTCTCTCTCTCTCTCTCTCTCTCTCTCTCTCTCTCTCTCTCTCTCTCTACTGATGAGTACACTACTGGGGTAGACGAAGAGGTGTCAGACTGCTGCAAGACAGGCTGAGCTCAGAGGCCTGCGGGCCATGCTGCTCTCCTCTCCTCTCCTCCTCTCCTCTCCTCTCCTCTCCTCTCCTCTCCCCTCCTCTCCTCTCCTCTCCTCCCCTCCTCTCCTCTCCTCTCCTCTCCTCTTCTCTTCTCTCCTCTCCTCTACTCTCCTCTCCTCCTCTGTATGTGCTACTGGAGGCCTGTGGGTGAATTCATGTTTCTTTGGCCTCTCCTCTCCTCATACATATCTCTCTCTCTCTCTGATGCAGTGAGCAAAAATAGACTGCTGTTGAAAGCTCTCATGGAAGAGACGGGGAAGGGGGCGCTCGTGAGGGCCCGTTTCTGCCAGTTTAATGACATGGACGCTCCAACATCCTTCTTCTTTGGGCTGGAGGGAAGGGTTCAGGAGCAGAAAAGGATTACGCACCTCAAGCTGCCTGATGGCAGAGAGACACTCGACCAGAGGGAGATAAT
Source organism: Engraulis encrasicolus (assembly GCF_034702125.1). Classification (NCBI taxonomy): domain Eukaryota; kingdom Metazoa; phylum Chordata; class Actinopteri; order Clupeiformes; family Engraulidae; genus Engraulis; species Engraulis encrasicolus. The sequence continues at coordinate 50,918,340 of NC_085859.1, read as the reverse complement.
GTCGCATGCCGCCTCCTTTTATGAGACCCTGTACAAGGCGGGCTCTTGTGAGGAGGAGGCAATGGATGAACTACTGAGAGACCTACCACAGCTGGCAGAGGAGAAACGTCAACAACTGGAGAGCTGTCCATCCTATGCGGAATTATCCAAGGCTGCAGCCGAGCTGAACCGGGGGCGGGCTCCAGGGCTGGATGGTTTTGTCGGCGGAATTCTATCAGACTTTTTGGAATACCATTGGACCAGACCTCTACAGTGTGTTTGTGGAGTGTTTCGCTCATGGGGTGCTACCCATGAGCTGTCGGAGGGCGGTGCTGACTTTACTGCCAAAGAAGGGGGACCTGGGATATCTAAATAACTGGCGTCCGGTCTCACTCCTATGTGTGGATTTTAAAATCTTATCGAAGGCACTTGCTAATCGACTTAAGGAATGCATGGGCGCCCTCATTCACGAGGATCAGACATATTGCGTCCCAAAACGAACAATTTTTGATAATCTGTTTTTTAATGCGTGACATCATGACTGTCTCAAAGACCTACTCAATCGATCTGGGGCTCTTCTCCCTAGACCAGGAGAAGGCCTTTGATAAGACCTGTACAGTCTATCTGATGAAGACTCTGAAAGCATTTGGTTTGGGGAAGGCTTTATATCATACATCCAATTACTGTATAAGGATGTATACAGCATGGTTAAGATTAATGGGGCGCTGTCCAGGCAGTTCCCGGTCACGAGGGGCATTCGTCAGGGGTGCCCTTTGTCAGGCCTCCTTTATTCTTTTGCCATAGAGCCCTTGTTAGTGTTGTTAAGGAAACACCTAACTGGAGTAACTGCCCCTGGGTTCTCTCTCTCAGCACCTGTGAAGCTCACGGCCTATGCAGATGATGTGACTGTAGTGGTTAGGAACAACAGTGACATTGGTTGCCTTCTAACCTCCCTGCACCTTTTTGGAAGAGCTACGTCGGCCAGCATCAACTGGAGCAAGTGCACATCCCTGCTGCTGGGGAGTTTGGGCCACGGTGCAACCTCCGCAGCTTCCTCAGCAGTGTGTGTGGGGGAGGGATGGGTTTAAGGTACTGGGGCTGTTTTTAGGATCGGACGTTTACATGCAAAAGAATTGGGATGGGCTGTTGGACAAAGTGAAGGGGCGGCTGCACAAGTGGAGGTGGATACTGCCGCAGCTGTCATACAGAGGGCGGTGTCTGGTGATAAACAATCTTGCCGCCTCTATGCTCTGGCACAGGGTCACTGTCCTTGACCCCCCTGCAGGGCTCATTACGCAGATTCAAAAAGAATTTGTGAATTTTTTTTGGGACGGGTACCACTGGCTTGCTCCGGGGGTGCTACATTTGCCTGTGGATGAAGGGGGCCAGGGTCTGATTCAGGTGGAGTCAAAGATCCTGGCTTTACGTTTACAATCACTGCAGAGACTACTGTATGCTGCAGAGAGCACACCATGGACAAAGTTTGGATTATCAATACTAAGGAAGGCTGGAGGGGGACAGCTGGATAAACATCTGGTGCTGATGGACAGTGTTAGTGGGCAGAGCAGGTTGAAACCCTGCTCTTCCTTCTATTTTTCAGTGTTTAAAGCTCTTGGTCGTTTCAACATTTTGCGGGGGGATGATGAGCATTATGGGGTGGAGGAACCACTGTTTCATAACAGGTACCTGGGGGAACAGAAGGGATTTTCTCAGTTCTTAATTGATAATTTCATTGGACTTGGTATTTCAAGGGTAAGAGACTTACTGGACCCTGTGACGGGAGGGTGGAGAACGGTGGGGCCCCTAGCACAACAACTGGGGGTCAGGTCTTTGAGGAACCTTGACATGTTGCTCGAGACTCTAAAAGCTTCCTTCCCTGGACACTTGAGGGCGTCTATTGAGTCTTCTCTATCCAGGGGAATGGTGTCAGAGACTGTGGGGTTTCCTGGTTTTAAAATATCACCGAACGTAACTGAGGAAGCGGTCCAAGAAAATGCTTTACTGACATGGACTGGGTACAATGGGGTGGGTTTTTGCACCGTGGGGAAAAAGGTGCTCTATCACATGTGTGTGAAGGTTGCTTATCAGTTGCAATTGAACGGGCGGCCTGATACAAAGTGGAGGGCGTTCTTTGGTACTAGCCAATCAATATCGCCATCCTGGAGGATGCTTTACAAGTCTCCCATCCCAAAACGGTCGGGCGATCTTCAATGGCGTATATTGCATTGTGCCATACCTACGAAGGTTTTTGTTGCAAGGGTGGGGGGTGAGGACTCCAATCTCTGTACATCGTGTAATGTGCCGGAAACTGTGTATCATGTTTTCTCAGAATGTGACAAATTGAAACTGATGTTTGACCTGCTCATAAGAGTGTGTGATAAATTTGGTGTAATTTTTTCTAAGGAAATGTTCATTTTTGGAGTTAGGTACGCCAAAAGAAACAAATATGTATGCACCTGTTTAAATTTCCTCATAGGCCAGGCCAAGATGGCTGTATGGAAATGCTGTAAGCTGGAGCAAGAAGGGAGGGTAGTGGAAATAAGTGTTATGTTTAAGACTTTAGTTGAGGTTAGAATCTCAGCTGAATTCGCTTATTTTCAGTTGATAAAGGACCTAGAGCTGTTTGAGAGGAAATGGTGTACGGATAAGGGACTTTGGACAGTGGGGGGCAACCAGAGGCTACTGTTCAGTTGGGGATAGTTAGCTTGGGGCTGTGTTGTTTCTGTTCACAAAGAATGTGTGTGTTTGAGGTGTAGGAGAGGTTTTTTTTTTCTCCCTCCACATATGGTGTGGTAATTATATGGCTTAAACGTGTAATCTGACCTGCGGAAAATGATACAATAAATGGGTGGTTAAAAAGTCAAAAAAAAGTCTCCTTCTCTCTCTCCCTCTCTCTCTCTCTCTCTCTCTCCCTCACTCTTTCTCTCTCCCTCTGTCTCTCTCTCTCCCTCTGTCTCTCTCTCTCTCTCTGTCTCAATTCAAAGAAGCTTTATTAGCATGACAAAAAATATTTTGTATTGCCAAATCATTGGTTCAAGATACATTGGTAATGATATAATGAAATAAGTGTTAGAACAAACACACAAATGAATGCTTGCAATTGCATTGATATCAGCAAGAAAAGAAAGCAAACAGAAATGTGTGGGTGTGGGTGTCGGTGTGCATAGTGTGTGTGTGTGTGTGTGTGTGGGTGGGGGGGTGGGGGGGTGGGGGGGGGGGGGGGGGGGGGGGGGGGGGTAGTGGCTTTTGTGGTGTCTATGCAATGTCCCTCTGTCTATGGCATGCACTGACATATTTGGCAGCAAGCGTTGCTGTCTGCCCTTGTTGTCCCAGTAGGATAGATAATAATTTGTCTGTATTCAGATCCGGGAAACCCGGGATTACTTGGTTAAATTTATTAAAGTGCGCTTCTCTAATTTTTGAGTATTTGTCGCATTGGAGAAGGAAGTGCACCTCTGTCTCGACCTCACCTGTCGTGCAGTGAGCACATATCCTTTGCTCTCTTGGCAGCCATGATTGTCGTCGTCTGCCTTTTTCGAGAGCAAGGCTGTGGTCACTGAGTCTGTATTTGGTCAGGATCTGCCGCTGCTTTATATCTCTGACAGTAAAGAGATATTCTTCCAATTCATAATTTGTTTTGATAGTCCTATAACATTCTAATTTGCTTTGGGTTTTGGTTTCATTTTGCCAATGGTCCAGATATTTATCTTTGGAGTTTTGTATAATTTTGTTTACATTTAGTTTGGAAGCAGTGCTTGTCTGAGAGATGTCAGTATGTGTTAGATGGGGGTCGGTTAGTCTCAGTACAAGCTGGCATAGGTGACTCTTTTCGGGGTTCAAAGCTTGGGATTTTGCTGCCTCAGAATGCAGCGTGTCTGTGGGACTTGTTTGGAGGTGCATCCAGAATTTTAGAGCTCTCTTTTGTATGTTGATTGCCAATGGATATCTTCCCAATTCTGCCCTACATGCATTTGTTGGTGTCTTCTTTTGAATTTTTAGGATCAGTCTACAGAATTCTGCATGGAGGGTTTCTATAGGATGCTTGTCCCATCTAGTGTAGCTGTGTTCACTGAGTGGACCCCATATCTCACTTCCGTACATCGCAATAGGCTGAATTACACAGTCAAATATTTTGCACCATATCCTGATTGGTATGTCTATGTTCCAAAATTTTCTTCTAATTGCGTATAGAGCTCTGCGAGCTTTGTCTTTTAGGGCATTCACTGCCAGGCAGAAACTGCCTGATGGAGTAATGGGTAGGCCAAGGTAGGTGTACTTCATTGTGTGATCTAGGCTGGTGCTACCTAGATTGAAGTGATATCTGGCTTCCTGATATCTGGGCTTCTTTTGGAATACCATAATATTGGTCTTTTTTAGGTTTACTGTCAGGGCCCAGTTCTGACAGTAACTTTCTAGTAGGTTTAGTTGTTGTTGTAGTCCCTCTGGTGTAGGAGACAACAGCACCAAGTCGTCAGCATAGAGAAGACATTTGACTTCTTTGTCCAGTAGGGTGAGGCCAGGGGCTGTACACTGTTCCAGCTGCATTGCCAGTTCATTAATATATAAGTTAAACAGCGTTGGACTGAGGTTGCAGCCCTGTCTCACTCCTCTATGTTGAGGGAAGGACTCAGTGCTATTATTGCCAATCTCTCTCTCTCTCTCTCTCTCTCTCTCTCTCTCTCTCTCTCTCTCTCTCTCTCTCTCTCTCTCTCTCTCTCTCTCTCTCGCACACACACACGCACACACACAGTCCTCTCCTCTGCTCTTCTCTCTACTCCTGTAGTATGCTACCCTCAGGGCCCCGTGCAAGCCCTGGGCAGATGGTACCACCATACCAGCCTCCATTGGCTCTCTCTCTCTCCCTCTCCCTCTCTCTCACTCCTCTCACTCCTCTCTCTCTTCTCTGCCCCTTCTCCCTCTCTCTCCTCTCTCCCTCCTCTCACTCCTCTCTCTCATCTCTCTCTTCTCTGCCCCTCCTCTCTCTCTCTCCCTCTCTCACCCTCTCTCTCTCCTCTCCCCTCCTCTCTCTTCCCCTCTCTCTCTCTCGCTCTCTCTCTCTCTCTCTCTCTCTCTCTCTCTCTCTCTCTCTCTCTCTCTCTCTCTCTCTCTCTCTCCTCTCTCTCTCTCCTCTCTCTCCATCCCTGTCTGCTGGATGCCAGCCTGCCGGCACTGCGCTCAGACCGCTTTTAACTCTTTTTCCCCCCTTTTTCTTTTGATTTTTCTTGTACTCTCTGAACTTTCTTTCAGTCACACAGACAGATGCAGAAAACACATACACATAGACATACATATACACGCACGCATGCGCGCACGCACACCCAGACACACACACACACACACAAATGCACACACACAAACACACACACGTGAATTAGGGCATGCACATATGCAAA
>NC_085859.1:50902968-50910468 GCF_034702125.1 Engraulis encrasicolus | reverse complement strand
AAAACAGATATACAGAGATAGAGGGAAAGAGAGACCGATACGCAGAGAGAGGAACTCAGGACTTAACAATCAGCCTTTTCTTGAGCTGTTACAAGTCTCTCTCACACAAACCGACACACACACACACAAACACACACACACACACACACACACACACACACACACACACACACACACACACACACACACACACACACACACACACACACACACACACACACACACACACACACACACACACACACGAAAAGACATCAACGCCATCCAAGTAGTCAAGTCAGCTCAGGCCTATCAGGTCTGGCCTTCTGTGAAATGCAACTTCGCTTCACGTCATAAGCAAAATCACTCTGAGATGCAGATGAGGTTATTCATGGCACCTAGCGTGGTGTGCGTGCATGCGTGCGAAGGTGTGTGTTCCTGTAACTGTTCCTTAGTGTGTGTGTGCGTGTGTGTGTGTGTGTGTGTGTGTGTGTGTGTGTGTGTGTGTGTGTGTGTGTGTGTGTGTGTGTGTGTGTGTGTGTGTGTGTGTGTGTGTGTGTGTGTGTGTGTGTGTGTGTGTGTGTGTGTGTGGTGTGTGTGTGTGTGGTGTGTGTGTGTGTGTGTGTGTGTGTGTGTGTGTGTGTGTGTGAGAGAGAGATTTTGTTTGTGTTCTTGTGTGTGTGTGTTCCTCTGTGCGCTCCTGTGTCTCTTCCGGTGCCGTGTGTGTGCATGTGTGTATGTGTGTATGTGTTCCCATGTGTGTTCCTGTGTCGTGTGTGTGTGTCCCTGCGTGTGGTCCGGTCCTATGTGTCTGTTCCTGTGTCGTGCGCGTGTGCAGCCATTAGCTATAATTGATGTGAACACAGTGTCGCTGCGGGGCGCCTGTGCGTGCGGCTGCGAGTTAGCAGTATATGGCTGTAATAAGCTCCAGGCCTGTCCCGTGCACCGTGATGGGAGCAGGGGGTGAGGGACGTGAGGGCCAAGCCAAGCAGCTGGCTGCTGCTACTGCTACTACTGCTGCTAGCTTCATTGCTAATGGAAGAAAAACAGCAGCCTTCAAAGGAACTCACTATCACACCATCACACATGTTTCATATAGGCTACTCGCTAGTGATGGGAGGATTGTGGTTTTCTACAAAGGCAAAGAGAAAAATGTCTTCAAAATTTGTCATGAAGGCCAATCTGAGCAGCTGCTATCCCCATTGCTAACAGAAAAAAAAACAGCAGCCTTCAAAGGAACTCACTATATCCCCCCATCACACACATGTTTTATATAGGCCCAATATATACCCACTAGTGATGGGAGGACAAAGGGAAAGTGAAAAATGTCTTCAAAATTTGTCATGAAGGCCACGCTAAGCTGCTGCCAGCTCGATTACAGAAAATCAGCTGCCCGGTAGGGGACAAAGGGGTCAGTTATCTAGTGCCCAGGGACAGGGGGGATCCTCATTACATGATATTGTGTGGATTGTGTGTGTGTGTGCGTGCGTGCGTACATGCATGTTGTGTATGTGAGTGATTCTACGATTCCCCTACGCTTTTGGCAAAAGCAAAATGTCAATTATCAGTATTTTTTTCAACTAAATGACCTAGATGTTTACATAGTGTATATATTTAAGTTTCCAAACAAACAAATTGCCAAGCTTAATCTTAAATCATTTGATAAATACTCTAATGAAAGCGAACATTTGCTTAATTGTTTTGTCAACAGTGTTATGGACAAATACCATGTCATTTCAAACATATATAAAAATACTACAGAGTTGAAACAATATATGTTTGAAAGTGCTTATGTCCCTTAGCAGTAATGTTGTCATTAATCTGTGCAACTGATATAGAAAATGTGATTGTTGAGCTTCATAAGTAGGATTTTATGAGTCACTGTGATACAGACTGACACATTTTTCATCATAAATCCCTGTAACGTCTGATTTGAATATAGTCACCCTCCTTACACAAGACTTCCTTCTCCAGAGATAATCCCTAGTGTATGTTCATAGGATTTTTCCAACACATAAGGTATCAATAGCGCAAAAACACTTTCAAAACAGTCAACGGTGTTACTCAACTGTGTCACGGTCAACAGTGCAGGGGAACAAGTCGGCACTTTTTTAGGAGAAAAAAACAGAGCAGACAAACCCATCTCCCTAGAACACAAATTATTTTGTTTGTTTGTCTGTCAATATGGATATAAATTGGCAAAAACATACTCCTCCTCAACTGTCATCAGTGTTGCCAGATTGGGCTGGTTCCCGCCCAATTGGGCTGCTTAGGATGGCCGTGTGCGGGTAAAAATGGCATCTATCAGAAAAACCTTCCCACTGCCATATAAGTCAATAGAATTGGGCGGGTTTTTAGGGCGGATTTTGATCATTTTTTGGGCTGGAAATCATCAGCCTCATCTGGCAACCCTGACTGTCATACTTAATTGTAACACCATTGACGGTAACACCGTTGACATTTCAGCCATTTTTATGGTGTTGTGCTAACTGAGGACCTCAGAAGTTCCACCACAACACCTTAATCAATTCATGTATCTGTATGCTTTATCTGCGTTTTTCTACATGTGATTTCTAATTCAGATTCTTATGAATATGTTGATAACACAGTTGACAGGCAATTTTCCCGCTATGAGAACATGAAAAAGAATGGATTAAATTATGGGAGGATGGAGCTCAAAATTTACCAAAAAGTCTTCCCGTATCCTGCCAAAGAGGTTATGACATCACGTGATGTTATTCGTATGGCCTAAGACCAAACCATTACTGATTTATGGAGGAGGTTTCAGACCGTGACACGGTTAACACAGTTTTCGTGGACACACACAAAATGGCAAATTTCATGTATAATGGAAAGGACAGTGGTCTTTCTGACAGTTTTGTCATATTGTGATGATTACTGTGAATCAACATTTGCAATCGTCTTGGGCAAAACAAGTTTCTTTACATGCTAATATGAAGACTGAATCTGACATTTGGAAAACAGGACGGCATGAAAACGCCCAAAACCAGTATTAAATATTCATTCTTGCTGAGGGAAATAATGCTATGTCTACACTTTCTGTATTATATGAAAGATAAATGTTTTCTAATGTCCAAAACATCATTGGATGCAGTTAATAGTTAGTGGAATTGCCAAATAAAATCCACGGACTTAAAAGTGTAGGCGAATTAGAGAATCACTCATGTGTGCGGAGGTGGGGGGAGACCAAAGCCTGTCGGTGGCCCTGCTCCCATCGCACATATATACCTGTACATGTAGCCTACAGGAAGGCTTTATTATACTCGCTAGTGATGGGAGGACTGTGCTTTCCTAAAACAAAATGCTAAATGAGAAAAAACAGCAGCCTTCACAGCAACTATTCCATCACACCTATGTTTCATATTCGATAGTGCTTGGGGGGGGCTGCTTTGTGCTTTCCTACAATAGGTAAAGAGAAAAATGTCTTCAGAATTGTTGTCAGGGCCAATCCAAACAGCTTCGGCTTTCATTGCTAAGAAAAAAAAAATCAGGCTTGAAACAGCCTGTTATGCTGTGCAAAGGCATCATTCAGTAACTACCATTCGATACTCCATTGGAGGTACAAAAAACTCTCTCATCCCTTCTCATCTTCTTACACTTCCCGTCATACTAGTGATGGGAGGACTGCACTTTCCTACAAAGGTAAATGGGAAAAGTGCCTTCAAAATTGCTTGTCTCAATGCAAAAAAAACCTGCCGTCTCTGTCCCATATATATATATATATGTTTTATGTATCCACTGGCAATGTGAACCCTACCATAACATGATGCCTATTTTACATAATAAAAGTGAAGTAACTACATAGTCATGTTGAAGCTGAGAAAATGACTCCGGCATTATCAAACTGTCCTACCTACCATACAAATCGTAGGTATTGGAGTACCGGTAATTACGTCTTGGAAGAGGGGGATTATTGCTCATTATATATGAAATGTGTTTACACTGGATGTCTTTCTTTGTCTGTTTGTTTTGTTGCTTGCTTCCTTTTACTATGACAGGTGCATTGAATGGACATAATGAAACATTGCAGGGGAGCCAACAGTAACTACAAAAATTATATAAACCATTTTGATTGAATAAAAGTGTGTAGCTACTACATTTTTGCTCCGCTTGAGCTCAAAACTGGTTTTAATGGGCAGAGGCAATTGTCTATAAAGGGCCCTATCCAGTGCTTAATTTGCCAAGTGGGAGGTCCCGGAGCGCAGAGGATGGGTGGCTCCTCCCCGAGGGGGGTCTGTGATGTCTTTCCCTGAGGTTCCATCCAAGGTTCCGGAGCTCTCGTCTGAGGTTCCGGAGTTAGCTCCCCGTGGCTCCCCCTCAAATTAAGCACTGGCCCTACCAGAACAGTACTGTAGGCACCCCCAACAGTCTGCCCTGCCATGGTAAAGGCCACAAAAATAATTCAAGATGCCCCCCATGTCTATATTTCGCCTAACGCTAGGGACACATAGCAGGCGAAGCATGCGAGGTGAAGAGACGTGAAATTCAGTGTTCCATTCTAATAGTTCAACCGTCGCTCCTGTTCACTTGCCTTTGCCTCCCTCATAGGAATGAATGGCGAAGTTCGCTACGCTTGGCCAAATTCGCATATATGTGTCCCTACCGTAAGGGCCCCCGAATGGGTAGAAGTGCCACTCAGTGTGCTGATAGAGTGCTGCCCATCTGCCCAGATCAGAGAGAACATATGTACGCTGTAGCGTCTTACTGCAGATGGGGATCCTGACGGGCCTATTCACTATCTGCTGAAAATACTCAACTACATCATAACAACATTGCTATGACAGTACCAAGAGCTTTAAGTAACAGATTAAGACATAGCCATTACAATTTTGCCAACAGTAAGGTTATAACAAAGGCTCTACGCTAAGGGGTAAATCTGGAGGACACTGCTACTGCCTACTCAAGGCATCGTGGTCATAGTGTTGGGTGACATGGTAAGTCCTCATATGTCACATACGTCAACACTCGCATGTCACCCTTTGTCCCCTACAGTGCTACTCTCACAAACACACATACACATGCATGCACGAACGCACACACGCATGCATGCACTCACAAACACACTCACACAAACACACACACACACACACACGCACACACACACACACACACGCACACACACACACACACGCACACGCACACGCACACGCACGCACACACTACATTGTGCATGTGCTACGGCTTAGCGACTAATCGACCGTGAATGGTGATTGTGATGAAATTGAGGTCAATCACCGTGGTGTGGCATAGTCATATTCAATTCACCATGTCGTAAATGTAATGAAAAACAAATTACGCAACATCCGCTGTGTGTCAACGGCTTGATAATGGCCAAAGTCACACGGAGATGAATAACGCCTGAATGGAGATACTATATGTAAAAATGTATACATAATGTGTGTATGTGTAGGCCTACTCAGAAACAGGACTTAACCAACTCGACTCTCAAAGGGACACTATCAAGTGACTAATCATGATAAGAATCAATATTATGCGAATATACACGTAGATAATGGCGGTTTTCTTTTAGCGTATGCCTCAAGCTGGATATATGCGTTTTAAACTCAAGGAAGCTGTTCGCCCCCTGGTGTGGTGGTGGCCAGGGCTCCAAATTAACACCAGCCAGCCAACCAAATGCTGGTGACATTTCAGTTTGGCTCTGGTAGAGGAACAACTTACTAGCCACTTTGACCCATTAGTCAGTGTGTGTTTAGCTAGTAAGAATGACATCTACTGGCCATTTTGGCTGGTGATGGAAACAGTTAATTTAGAGCACTGGTGGTGGCTATATTGTGTATTGTGTGTGTGTACGTGTGCGTGTGCGTGCGTGTGTGTGTGTTGTGTGACAGCTACAGCCCTTCCCTGTCACTATTCCCATGTCACCCTTTGTCCCCTGGTGACGTTCCCTCCACAGGCTCACACACACACACACACACAAACACATACACACACACACACACACACACACACACACACACACACACACACACACACACACACACACACACACACACACACACACACACAACAGCGTACACGCACACGCACACGCACACGCACACGCACACGCACAAACACATAGACACACGCGCGCGCGCCATCACAGTACAATCACCCATCTTCCACTCGTCTGTTCCCTTTCAACCTCATTTGTGGCCAAGTGACAGGAATCCCGTTGATCTTGGTTGTCATGGCGAGACCTGCGACAGGATAAATTCCGTCAATAGCCGCTCAAAAGGAGCCCGCCGGCCTGATCGATCGATCGATCAATTGCTCAGGACGACAACAACGGCGGCCCAGCGCGGACGAGGGCATGGCAGAGCAGGACGGATGGGCGCGGACGCGGACGAGGAGTGGAGTGGAGTGGAGAGTAGAGTGTGATGCATTTGTCCTGGTTGCTAGGCCCGCTGACAACAGGGGGGTAGATAAGTGGGTCAGTTGTGCAGGGCCCAGGGAAGTGGGTGTGGAGTGACGGTTCAGTAAAGGCAAAGGTAGGAAACTACCTTGGGCCCCCAAATTGCAAAGTCCGTCACTAGTCCCCTTGGGGAGGGCTTTCAGATGACTTTTATCCCCAGCCGAATCAACGCTGTCAGAACAGCGGCTCTGGTAGCAGTACTAGACCCTCAGACATTATTCCCACAACAGGGGTCGGGTTGGTCCCCATTACATTGTATATGTGTTGCTGGAGGTGGGGGGGTGCTTCAGATGACTTTGTCCCAAGCCAGGTCAAGGCTATCAATGGCCCTGGTCTCTACACTGTAGTGCAGACCCTCAGCCATCAAACCCTTCACTGGTGAACAACAATCCAGGGCTCTGCCCTGCCATAAGTCCCAGTAATGTGTGACGAGACGACACAGAGCAGGGGCAGCAGGAGCAGTAGGAGCAGGAGCGAAAAGCAGCTTTGCTGTCCCCCCTGGGGTCCTATTTTTATACGTGAAAAACAGATTATCTTCGTCCGTGTTGAGTTTTCGTTTTTCTTTCTTTAATCTCCTCATTCCCTTTTTGATAAATTGTCATTCTTGTTTGCTTTGCACTGCTTCCACTATCTAAGATGCTCACTGTTTTTTCCTCTCTGTTCTGTCGTTCTCCTCTCTTTCTCTCTCCATCTCTCGTTCTCCAGTTATTTCTCTCGTTCACTCTCTACCTCTTACTCTTTATCTCCTTCTGTTTCAATCTCTCTCTCTCTCTCTCTCTCTCTCTCTCTCTCTCTCTCTCTCTGTCTCTCTCTACCTCTTACTCTTTATCTCCTTCTGTTTCAATCTCTCTCTCTCTCTCTCTCTCTCTCTCTCTCTCTCTCTCTCCCTCTCTCTCTCTCTCTCTCTCATTCTCATTCTCTACCGCCATCGTGCTAACAGGGAAAATGACACTGCCACGCTAAATGGAGCCATAAAGCTTGACGCTACACACAAGACAGATGGGGTTGCATGAGATGAGATATATTTCTAACCTTCCTAATAGGCTGGAATGTCTAATTTTTCAGCCCCCCCGTCAGATCTGAAA
>NC_085859.1:50882968-50890468 GCF_034702125.1 Engraulis encrasicolus | reverse complement strand
TGTTGGCTGGAAACGTTAACAGAAACGTTACGTGTTTGTGCTTTATTTTTTTATTAACGGCTTAAATTTCAGACTTCAAAAATATATATATATTTGCTGGCTTATCTTACTGGTGTTATAGACCCCTATATTAGGTCACTGCTTCATTTCCACTTTAAAAGCAAGCAGAGGAAGGAATTCATGTCTGTAGTTGTCATTTTCTTTGACTGACTGTATGGGTGCTGTTCAGCAGTGCACTGCACAACCATGTTGTGTTTTGTTTTCTTGAAAAACTGAGTAATGAATCAGTGTCTGTATAGTTTAGTTTGTTTTAAAAGCAGAGGTATGAATTATTGTCTGCATTTGCCTTTGACTGACTAGTGTAGCTCGGCAGAGCGATGCACACATCGTGTTTTGTCATCTTGAAAAGCAGAGGAATGAATTGTTGTCTAGACTAGAGTTTGGTTTGAAAGCAGAGGAATGAATTAGTGTCTGTGTTTTGTTTTAGTGTTTTCTTTGACTGACTGTAGGCTTGCAGACAGTATGGCTCAGCAGTGCACTCCACAAACCATGTAGTGTTTTGTAATCTTCCACCGCAACAAGTTCAGACCATCAGATGATCAGATGTTTCATTTACACCGTGCCGTTTTGCATCACGCATATCTAATTTCCTTGGGGAGCCATTGTGAAATCAAAGCACTAAAAACAGACTTTTAAGCTTTTTTTTCCTCCACAAGACTCTCAGTAGGACTGGAGGAGGGAGGGAGGGAGAGGAGGTAGGGAGGGAGAGGAGGGACGCGCATGCATGCATTCGAGAAGTCGCCGCTAGTCTGCAGAGAGAGAGAGACGTGCAAACAGGCACAGATGTTTTCGTCTCGGTTTATTCTTCCCCCCTCCTCCTCCTTACACATAAATTGGCCTTCTCAAAAATGCAAGACAAAACAAAAACGAAAAAAGAAAATAGACTTCCAGGGGATTCGAAAGCCTGAATTGTTGTTGCATTATGATCCTAGCCATCTCCTTTTTCAGAGAAAGTAATTTCGTTCGGCTCAAGCCCTAGCGCTAGCACTGGCTCTGTAGCTTGGTTGGAGCACTCCAAATTGCAGGCCCTGGTGACAAGATAGACTCCCTCTTGGTCGGCACCATCAGAAACGCACTGCTTACACTGTGAGTGGCACTCTGAGAAATATGTGTTCGAGGCAAAGTGGAGCAGCTACCTATCTGTACAATGAGGGCATTTGTCACTGCACCCTCCATGCATGCGTGCACTTCCCCAAGACTAAATGTCACATCAATAAAAAAAACTGCAAATACAGCCATTATCTCATGTCACGCTGCTCCTGATTGGACCGTGATGGACCACCTGACAAAATGAGCGCATTTCTGACTGAATTATGACCTGTAGGGACACACCTCTTGACCTTTCCAGACCTCTGAGGCAAATATTAACATAAAGAATTCATAAGGGGGGGGGGGGGTTGTGGGTAGGGAAGCTGGCATGGGGGTACAAACAGATCACTTGTCCCAGGCCCAGGGTGAAAGAGGGCCCATAACAAACTATGTATTTCATTGCTTGTGTAGGCTGTGAGGCCCTTTTCGATTCATTTGTCCTGGGCCCAGCCAATGATGTCATCCGCTCTGGTTGTAGGGGGTTGTGAGGTTTGTGGTTGAGATTCGGGTTATGGGAGATCACCATTTGCAATATCGCATGATTCCCCGCCGGGAATATATGTAGGTAAGATGGGTGCACTAACTCAGCCAACAGACTGACAGGCTGTCCATGATGACAGCAGCTGAGGATACTAATCGCTGCCTTGAGTGATGGATGAGGAGATGGTGGTGGTGTGATGGTGATGGTGGAGGTGATAGGGGTATATAAAAACACAGGGCCACAGGGAAGGGAGGGGGGGGAGATGGGGAAGAAAGGTAGAACAAATAGAATAGAATAAAAAATAATAGAATAGAATAGAATAGAATAGAATAGAATAGAATAGAATAGAATAGAATAGAATAGAATAGAATAGAATAGAATAGAATAGAATAGAATAGAATAGAATAAAATAAATAAAATAGAATGCTACAGAATATAAAAGAATATAATGTTTTTATAGATAGAGATAGCTAGCTAGAAAGAAAGAAAGAAAGAAAGAAAGAAAGAAAGAAAGAAAGAAAGAAAGAAAGAAAGAAAGAAAGAAAGAAAGAAAGAAAGAAAGAAAGAAAGAAAGAAAGAAAGAAAGAAAGAAAGAAAGAAAGAAAGAAAGAAAGAAAAGGCCTGTGAGATGAAAAAGGAATAGTCTATCTAGCAGCATGACTCAGACTACAGTGACTCAAGAAGAGAGATATCCCCCTCTAACCAGCCCTGCATCAACTAGAAACACAAAGAAAGAAAAAGGCTTTATACTCAGGCAAACCACAGACACAGACAACTCACCCTCATGGCAGTAGCACCAGGCAAAACACATCAGCACTTCATGTTTATTCATCAACATTGTGCTCATTATCCAATTCCCTCAACTACAGTGACAAAAAGCGGGGAAAAAACACGAAGAGAAAAAAAGACCTGTGACATCCTTTGGTTGGAACATAACCAGAGTCATAATGACATGACATGGCCCGTGTTCTCAATCGATACAGTATGACCATTTAGCCTTCCGCAGTCTGATGAGGAAGAAACAACGGTCCCTGAAGGCAGGCTGTGCTAAGCTAGGGTATGTAGCCCTATAACCTTCACAATCGTTGTGCTACACTACACTGTATAGCCGACAATTTTAACAATTGCCGTGCTCCACTCCACTATAAGGCCTATGGCCATGATGATCGCATTGCTGCACTACAAGGCTCATGACCTTGACGATCGCTCTGCAACAATACACTATATTGCCTCTTTTCCCCTGCCAGTTTTCTGGTAGGCCTACAGCTGGACACAGTGTGACTCAGACGCAGCTTTTTGCTTTTTGATTGAGCTGTGTCGCGCTTATTCGAAACGCAAAACGTGGCGGCCGAGTCGCGCTGTGTCGAGGTCTAGGCCTACCAAAAAAACGGGAGTGGAAAAGAGGCATAAGTAACCTACGACCTTGATGTTGGCTGTGCTAGACTACACCCTAGTAAGGCCTATGACCTTGACAATCGCTGTGCTGCACTACATCATACAGCCCGTAACCTTGAGGATTGCTGTCTGATTGCTTTCTCTCTCTCACCTGGGGCTACAGTACACTCCCAACATGCAACACAGCATAACGTTGGCGACGGTAGCCTGTCTTCTCACTGCAGTCTGTCTTCTCACTGCAGTCTGTCTTCACGTGGATCCTGCTACAGCGTCATAATACAGTATACAGCCTGCAGTATAGCATTGACGATGGCTATGTCTCTCTCTCTCTCACCACTTGGATACCGCACAGATGGCTGTCCTATAGTACAGTCATATACTGTATGTGCTGTGTAGCCTATAGTATAACCTTGACACAGGCCTGTCACAGCAAAATAGACAATTGCCTAGGGCCCCCAGCTGAAACTGCCCCCCCCCCCCCCCCCACCACCACCATCACCAGTAAAGAAAGCTTTGGGATTGTGGCAACTGCTCCCGAATTTCATCAATCTAAAGGTGCAATGATACTGCCCCTCCCAGATAGTTTTAAGAGGGGAGAGTCCCTCCTTGACTTGCCTAGGGCCCCAACATACCTTGAAACGGCCCTGCCTTGGCAATCAACTGTCACCATGAGAGAGGCAGACGGTATAATGTCTTCAGTTGGATCAGGCTCAGATGGCTGTCCTCTCCTCTGCTCTCCTCTCCTCTGCTCTGCTCTGCTCTGTATACCTAGCCCATCTGCCCTCTATGGATAAAGACTGGCCTGATCAATAGAAAAATCAATGATCTATTAGATATCAGCCCCCCAGCCATCCTGCACGCACACACACACATACACACACGCACGCACACACATGCACACACACATGCACGCACACACACTTTCTTAATCATCCGTTGCATGGGTCATTATTTCCAGCCTAGTGCGTATAGGTGTGACACCTCTCCTACCCCCCCCCCCCCCACACACACACACACAGACACACAGACAAACGTCACACACAGACAAACACACACACACACACACACACACACACACACACACATGCGGATACACACACAAATACACACACACATGCGGATGCACAGCCACCACCACAGCCACAGCCACACGAAAACACGCGCACACACACACACATACACACACACCTCCGGCCTCGCGGACCAATCAGACACACACACACACACACACACACACACACACACATATACGCACACGCACACATGCATGCATGCACGCATGCACTCACACACACACATACACACACACACACACACACACACACACACACACACACACACACACACACACACACACACACACACACACACACACACACACACACACACCACACACTCACACACACTCACACCTAGGACGTGTCATTTCCATTTTCGCAATTCACCCACGAGACGAGAACAAGGACAGTGATGGAAAAGTGGGTGGGGTGATGTGGGGGGAGCTGGGGTGAGGTGGCGATGGAGGCTGAGGGGGGGGGGGGGGTGGCGACTAGTGGTCGGGGTGGCAGTGGGGATGATAGTGGAGGCGAAGATAGAAGTAGTAAGTGTGGTGGGGCAGGGTATAGTTCACAGTGTCAATAAAACACTTGCAGAGTCAAACTTTAACACCTTTCTAGTTGGCACGACTCTGTAAGTGACAGTGACAGTGTGACAGCGGTGGACGAGGAGGTGGAGGTGATGAAAAAGAGGGTGACAGGTCCTTTGAACAGGTCACTGAGCCTCCGGCCTCGCGGACCAATCAGACACACACACGCATGCACTCAAGCACGCACGTACGCCCGCACGCACACACGCACACACATACACACATACACACATACACACACACACACACACACACACACACACACACAGATGCATGAGTTCACACACGCATGCACACACGCATGCATGCACACACACACACACACACACACACACACACACACACACACACACACACACACACACACACACACACACACACACACACACACACACACACACACACACACACAAAAACACACACTCACTCACACACCGAGCGTCCTGCCTCTCACACCAATCCAACACCTTTCCCCATCACTGCCTCCACACCACACTGTCTGCACCTTGTCTTGATATGATGTGACCTGCCTTGCAAATCATTCACACCATCCCCCCATCCCCACATCCCCTGGCCCTTCTGGCCACAACAACAGATGGACAGTGTCAGCCGGTGACATGCTATGTCATATGTTGCTGTATGTCATGTAGTCATGTGGCGTCGTGCTGTATGTTATAACCAGCGTTGCCACATTTGTCTGATCAAAACCCGCACAAAAGGTTCTCAAAACCCGCCAAAATGCGCTATATTCCGCCCAATTTCAAGAAATTGCGCTGGATTGCATTGGATTCTCTTTTTCTCCCAACTTGAGCAAGCACCAATATTTGTAATACTTTATTTGCTCCCTCTCAGTTAGTTGTGTGTTGTTGTGTTTGTGTAAGAAAAATGAAAATTCAATAAATAAACAATTGAAAAAAAAATGGCCATTTTTTCCCGTTTTTACCCACAGACGGCCATCCCAAGTTGTCCAATTGGGCGGGCAACTGCCCAATCTGGCAACACTGGTCGTAACAGACATGACATGATGAGGCGAACTCAAGGCTCGTGTCACAAACTGTATATTAGAGCCAAAAAATAACAAATTAACAAAAAATAATAGTCTGAGGATAGAAACTGTACCCATACACGTGTCAGGCCTGGCCCTCTGCAGTCAATGTCTTCTGTCGCTCTTGAGGAAGACATTTATTATTTCAAATGTACCAATACATACTCTTCATGTCGCCCCCATAATTTGTTTATTACTGCATTTTGGTTTTCCATTATACTACTTGAATACTCCCCTGCATCCATCCTAAAGACACTGCACTACTTGATCGCTGCTTTGTATATCCTCTGCACTCTGCATTTCGCCACTGTACATGCTCTGCAACGTAATGTATTGCAATGCAGGAGGAAGCGAGCAACAACAGAAGAAGGGGGGGTCCCCAGAACCCCATTACATAGCCTCTGACGCATACACCAACGGGGCAATGGGTTTCCTTACCCATATTAGGAGGAAGGAGGAAAAAAAATGAAAAAGGAAGAGGAAGAAGAAGAGGGGGGTCCCAGAGTCTCATTATGGCTCCGACGAGCGATTCAAATCAATATAATGGCCCTGCAGCCTCATTTGTATGCGGTTGGTTTCTGTTTTGCGGAGGTGGACGTCGCTCCACTCTGCTCTGCTCTGCTCTACTCTGTTCCACTCGCTGCCTGCCTGCTTTCACAGTCAGATTGCACCCTGAGTGAAACAGGGCAAGCCTCACTGTGAACAATCCATTCACTGTCTCCAGAGCAGAGAGAGAGAGAGAGAAAGAGAAAGAGAGCGAGAGAGAGAGATGGAGATAGAGGAAGAATGGAGAGATGGAGAGAGGGATGGATAGAAAGATGTGGAAAGATGGAGAAATGAGGAGAGAGAGAGAGAGAGAGAGAGAGAGAGAGAGAGAGAGAGAGAGAGAGAGAGAGAGAGAGAGAGAGAGAGAGAGAGAGAGAGAGAGAGAGAGAGAGAGAGAGAGAGAGAGAGAGAGATTGGGCAAATCAGAAGGCTAGGATGCCGTCAGATTGACAGGATGCATTACATCGCAGGTCAGCTTGGCAAGAACCAAAGAGCCGAGGTGAAGGAGGGAGCTGTGAGGAGGAAAAAGCAAACTCTTGATATTCTGACCTGGGTATCCATTGTGGTAATGTCTGGGGTTTTGTTTGAGTTTGAGGGGCCTTGAGAATAGAGAGGGAGGGTGGGAGGAAGAGAGAATAAAGAGAGGAAGAGAGATGAAGATGGGGGGAAAGTAAAAAAGGCAGGATTCTAACCACAGGAAAGCAAACCAGCACTTCCTGTTTCGTAATCTGTTGAAAGCGGCGTCTCCTCTGAACAGTTACAAGGTGAACCACACGTCACGCACACAAATACAAAGAGACATCACAAGATCACAGAACCACCACACTTTCAAAAAGCCTTAGAGAAACCACAACTAAACAGTCTGAAGAAACGCAGGGAGAAGGAAAAGCAATAATGAAACATAAAGCAAGCAACAAAAGAGCCAGGTACACAGGGGGAGGGGAAATGAAAATGGAAAAACCTAAACACAACATAAGGAAACATCCCATCAGACGAACTTAGACTGCAATTAATCAGCCAGACTTATACAGCCAGGTCAGTGGTATAAGATCTGAAACACACACACGCACACACACACACACACACACACACACACACACACACACACACACACACACACACACACACACACACACACACACACACACACACACACACACACACACACACACGCACACACACACACACACACACACACACACACACACACACACACACACGCGCGCAGACACACACAGA
>NC_085859.1:50872968-50877968 GCF_034702125.1 Engraulis encrasicolus | reverse complement strand
TCAACACTTAGCAAATGGGACCTATTTCCCCACTTCTCTGTTAAATTACCATACTATATGGCCCTACTCTCTCAAACTGTGAACTTTAAAACTGAAAAATTTTGTATTCTATGTATTCCACCTCCTTGTCCCTTTCCCAAGATGATGGCTTTGCTTCGCTTCTTTTTTTTTCACTCCCCGCTGCTCTATCTCCCTCCGATGTCAGATCCCGCGCGCCCACACACATTGTCATCTTTGGGCTAAAGCACCTTTGTTGTAACTCTGACTAGGTATCTGTGCATCAGGGAGATAAGAGAGACAGAGGATCCAGAAGAGAGACAGCTCGCTGAAGAGCTAAATCAATTCTTTCCAAGCCTTCTCCCACATGAATTGATTTCCTTACACTTACACACACACACACACACACACACACACACACACACACACACACACACACACGCGCACATGCACACATGCACACACACACACACACACACACACACACACACACACGCACGGGCACGCACACACACACACACACACACACACACACACACACACACACACACACACACACACACACACACACACACACACACACACACACACACACACACACACACACAATAAGGTTATCACCCAAGTCATGCCACTGGTACACATTGCATACAGCTACAGTATCCTTCCTTCCCTGGTTCATGCAGCTAAATCCGAAACAAAAGAGCTCATTTACATGTCATTGTTTTTACTTCACAATTATGCCACAGAGGGGATATGCGACTTGGGACCTGAACCTAGCGTCACTTAGTCACGTCATTTAGTTATTCCTCACAGTGAATGCTGTTAGAGAAAAGCTAAGTCAATGGTGCTTACGTAAATGTGTACAGTGCTTCAAAACAGGTAAAAATAAACGTCTCTTTTTCCAGACAGGTTTAATAATAAGTAATGAATGCTACATTCACAAGCATCCTTGAAAACGACCTTCAGCTTGACCTTCTCTCCCAATTCAAGATTAATGAAATGTGTGTGTCTCTCTCTCTCTCTCTCTCTCTCTCTCTCTCTCTCTCTCTCTCTCTCTCTCTCTCTCTCTCTCTCTCTCTCTCTCTCTCTCTCTCTCTTTCTCTCTCTCTCTGCCAGCGTTTTATGCTCTCCGGGGACTCACTCTTGCAACAGTGAAACACATGAACTCTTGTCTACTACTTTCAAACAACTGGAAAGCTAAAAGTGAAAAAATATAAAAGCTTGAGTCTATATTGACATCAAGCCTGACTCTGGTCTTGGTTTCTGGGTGCGTGCATCCAGAGATGCCAGCTCACGAAGTGGCTTCATTCCTTTCATTGGGGATGATTTCTGCGCTGCTGAGCATGAGAAAATTGCTTAAGATACTATAAAAACACATAAACCAATGGGAGGCAAAATGTCAAGGCATTTAAAGTCAACACTTCTGATATGAATACTTTCAAAGTGTGTCAGTGTCATACGACTGGGTTTACCCATGTACAAGGAGGGGGCCACAAAGTGGGGTTAAGTGAACCGCACATGCAGTTTATAGAAAAAACTGCAACAATGATGGCAAGCAGCAAGCGAGCGAGTTCACATATGGTGCGTGCAGGGTAAAAAGCACTGTCAGTTCAACACTTCAACACAAGTACTCTGGGACAAAAAAACAATATGGGCAGTCATGGGTGAGCGGTTAGGGCGTCAGACTTGCATCCCAGAGGTTGCCGGTTCAACTCCCGACACGCCAGGTTGGTGGGGGGAGTGATCAACCAGTGCTCTCCCCCATCCTCCTCCATGACTGAGGTACCCTGAGCATGGTACCGTCCTACCGCACTGCTCCCCATGGGGCGCCACTGAGGGCTGCCCCCTTGCACGGGTGAGGCATAAATGCAATTTCGTTGTGTGCAGTGTGCAGTGTTCACTTGTGTGCTGTGGAGTGCTGTGTCACAATGACAATGGGAGTTGGAGTTTCCCAATGGGCTTTCACTTTCACGTTCACTTTCAATATAGGAGATATAGTGTCGACAATGTAGTAAAAGAGTTCAGATGCAAAACCCCCTAACTCCATTTCTGAAGACCTGCACTTCTATATTTTTAGAGAACCCTGTTGTTGGTTTGGTTTACATTCATGTACTTGATAATACATATAAATAGTTATATTACATAAATAACATTGAAAAAATATGCAATTTTGATAGCTTTCTATTAAATAAAAATGAATTAAGATTATTTTCTGCAAAAGGCACTTAGGGGGTTTTGCATCTGAACTCTTCGCAGGAAGATTTAATGTGAAGTGTTAAATTAACACTCAATTTTTTGCCGTAGATTGTGGTTGAGAAGTGGAGGCTATTTGTGATATGTGCTGTGTGATTTGTGATATGTGAAATCAGCAGGGTAAGACGGCTACATCTTCACAGTCATCCCCCCCGTCTGCCCATAAGAAGGTTTTTCAACATGC
Organism: Engraulis encrasicolus; assembly: GCF_034702125.1. Taxonomy (NCBI): domain Eukaryota; kingdom Metazoa; phylum Chordata; class Actinopteri; order Clupeiformes; family Engraulidae; genus Engraulis; species Engraulis encrasicolus. The sequence continues at coordinate 50,875,531 of NC_085859.1, read as the reverse complement.
TGAAATTACACGAAAATGTCCACTTTCTTAGACGGATGGGCCATTCCATTCAATTTCCAGCGAGCGTGCTCTACTCAGCCCAGATTTGCTATAATTGCACACAATGCACACGTGTAGTACATTTACAACTCATGTCATTTACGTGTATGCGTGTAAATTATCCAACATGCAAATACCAACACTCTGGGCCAAAACAAAAAACATTACAGCCTTTTGAAAAAGAACTGAGAGAGAAGGATAAAGGGAGAGGGGGCAGAGAGAGAGAGATGAATATGGGCAGAGAGAGAGAAAGACGCAGAAAGAGCAAAAGAGAGATAGAAAGAGAGAGACAGGGAGAGGGTGGCTAATGTTCAACATCCGTTAGCGAGTCAGAGGTTAGCAACAGCCTTCTGCACAATAACCATTAATCAGGAAACGTATCTTGTTCCAATTATGTTCCAAGGACTATGATTAATTCACTATATAAGAAGATGAGCCTCGCCGCCTTTGTGTGGTGCGATGGCCATTTGCAACTGAGAGGACTAACTGAGGAAAATTGTCATTCCGCGAGAACGAAGCTAATGTGCAAGGTCAATAAGGGGCCGTCCTCGCCAAATCAATAGAAAAAATGATTTTGATGCTCTGCAGGCTATTACCAGCCAAGACACATGCAGACTCTGGTCTACTGCTAAACACAATGTGTACGGAGCTTTTTGAAATGAATCGGACCAATGCTGGCCTTCAGCCTCTCTGAGTACAATGCACATCTTGGAAATGTAATGACAAAAGACATTAGCTCAAATCAGCATTCGCAAGGTGGTGGAAGAAATCGGTGGGCCATAGTGTGTGTGTGTGTGTGTGTGTGTGTGTGTGTGTGTGTGTGTGTGTGTGTGTGTGCGTGCGTGCGTGTGTGTGTGTGTGTGTGTGTGTGTGTGCGTGCGTGCGTGCGCGCGCGCGCGTGTGTGTGTGTGTCTGTGTGTGTGTGTGTTCATAGAAGCAGCTATGGTTTCCTAAGGTCTTTAACAACCTCTCCATACCAACACTTTCATACCAACATACATACCATACCAACACCATCATTAGCCTATAGAAACTAAATATTTATGCTCATGCTTCAGATGTAATGGAATGAATGTATTGCACACACACACACACACACACACACACACACACACACACACACACACACACACACACACACACACACACACACACACACACACACACACACACACACACACACACACACACACACACACACACACACGTGTGTGTAGCTGTGTAGATGGATATGACTAATCAGTGTCATATCAGTGCCGAGAGGCAGCATATGTTTTCCCGCCGCGACCCAGGCAGCCCAGGAACACACACACACACACACACACACACACACACACACACACACACACACACACACACACACACACACACACACACACACACACACACACACACACACACACATACACAAACACACACAAACACACACCGCCCTGATGGCCGTGCGGTGCGCAGGTCCGCTGACAGATTTCGCCAGGCCCGGGACAAAGTCATCTGAATGGGCCCTCCACCTAATACATACAATGCAATAAAGACACAATTCTGGGCTCCCTCTCTCCCTGGGCCCAGGACAACATACCCCTTTGCCCCCCCCGGCGACTTCCCTGCACACACAAACATACACAAACACACATGGAGAGACACTCACATACATGCACACGCACACACACACACAGGCACACACACGCACACACACACACACAGTGTGGTGCGGTGCGGCAGGCAGCTGTTTGACAGCCAGTTAGCCAAATCAAGAGGCCTGTCAGCAGAAATGGCAACCTCCTGCCACACACACAGCACACAGACGGACAGCTCCGTACAGTTTACCTGGCACTTCGCTCAATTATCAGAACAGCATGTTTTAGACACACACACACACACACACACAAACAAACACACACACACACACACACACACACACACACACACACACACACACAGACGCGCGCACACACACACGCATACACATACACACACACACACATGCGCGCGCACACATACACACACACACGCATACAGAATGTGTATGCAGAGACACACAAACACACAAGATTGTGCACACGACCGCAGGTGCACACACACACACACAAACACACACACACACACACACACACACACACACACACACACACACACACACACACACGCACGCGCACACACACACACACACACACACTCTCTCTCTCTCTCTCTCTCTCTCTCTCTCTCTCTCTCACACACAAACACACACACACACACACACACACACACACACACACACACACACACACACACACACACACACACACGCACGCACACACACACACAACACATGCTGCTATAGTTTGTATTAGAAACATGGACACACACTTCTACGAGGACACGCATACACACACATAAACACACACACATACACACACACACACAAACACACATACACACACACAGCAGCAGCAGCAGCATATTAGAAACATGAACCCATCATGTGCTCGACTGGAGGCATATCACAACATCGCGCCAATTGATTTGCTTCATACAGAGATGC